>NW_028140027.1:0-36771 GCF_965202585.1 Thalia democratica | reverse complement strand
ATAGGAGTTGCTTACAAAAAAAAATTAAAAAAACTAAAAAAGTTATTTATGATTTCGTTTTTTTTATGATTTGATTTGTGAAGTTTTTTGAGTTGCACTCGTGGCTTCGTGACCATGCATAAAAAAGTGTCTTCATAAAAAAAATACCCTTCGTACAAAAGTGTCCTTATATACATATTTTACACCTACTCCGAGTTAATCTTGTGTAAATTTAAAATTCTCCTGTAATATCTAGTGTAGTTTTTAAAACCTCCCTTTATATACTTAACAAGTTTTTTTCAGGCACCCGTGAAGACCACTGCTCTACTTTCTTTTTAAACAATATAATCATAACAGGAAGGATCCGTAACAAGTAAATGAAACTCAGTGATCTACTAAATCTATCAAATTAGGATGAAGTCCTGATACTTTTTTAGTTGCAATCTAGCCAGATCCGGATATTTTTCCAAAAAAAGATCCCTGTAAAAATTAAAAGATTGAGGAAAATTGATTTGATTATCTAATAAAAATCTTGTTTTTAGATTTGATTCTGTTTATTTGCTTTATTTTTAAACAATAAAAATTGGATCTAATACATATAAAGATAATGAGTTGTTAACTTTTGTATGTGCATCACTGTAAGTCAGCTGAAATAGGTTTAAAACTAAAGTTTTATTTTTATAAAATAATCAATTATAAATTCTTAAACTTTCTTAAAAAAAAGAAACTTTTAATTAAGTGTAGAAAGTTTTCATTAAAATTTGCTTTTCAATGTAGAAAAATAATGATCGTGTTTCTTTTTTGAACTGGTAAGTACAACTTTAATTCAAAAATATTTGTTGTAATAACTAAAAATTACTTAATTTTAGCTGATTGTGGAAACTAAATTTGTGTGAAGCAATCCTATTAAGTCATGGACAAGACGTTAAAAGGTATCCGTGTTATGCGACTCGATAACCGAAAGGTTCTTTGTGCACGAGGACGTCGGACCAAATTTTTTTAGCATCTTTTTTTTTTGTTCAATAAACTATAATAATTCAAAAGTAAACGATAACTGAAACTTGAAACAATTAATGCAAACTCGATACGATAAATGAGCAAGATTTTTTCAACTTGGTTCTTATAGCACACTAAAAATCGACTGCGTCATTTTTTCAACTTGACAACAGCATTGATGTATTGACAATATGTATTAACATTTTCTTAATAATTTTATTTACCTTAATATCTTTTACATAAAATTTTTTGTGTATGTGTTAAGCACTGGGTTTAAATCAGGGTTTCCTAAAGTAAGCAATTTAAAAATTTCGGGCAATTTAAAAATTTTAAACTTACACTAGACATTCTTGAGTTGCAGATGAAGAGCAAAAATAAAAACAAAAAGTCTTATGCGTTTGTATTAGTAATTTTGAAACTTATATCAGATATTCTTGAGTTGTAGATGAAGAGCAAGAAAATCTTAGGTATTTTAAAAGGTAGTTTTTGAGTAGTTTTGTTGGAGGGGGCAATAGCTTTTTTGATTTTTTTAAAGGGGGAAATTTGAAAAAAAAAAGTTTGAGAAACCCTGTTAAAGTCTTCAATATTCAACTCTATATATATGTTTCAAAACTATCATTATGACCCTTGCACCATCAGGTCCATATTTAGATATGACTTGAAGATTTTTTTTTACAAGTTTAATGCTAAGACCAGTAGTTTTTATAGTTAGAAAAGATAAAGGGCGGTAAAGTTAAAAATTCTAATGGTAATTTTTAAAAAGCCATGTATATATATATATATATAGTATTATCTTAAAATTTACAAAAAAAATGTTTTAATTATAATTGCCACTCTTTTATTCAAAAAAAGTTCCTGAGTGGCCAAAAACAGCCTTTAATGACCTTTAAAGTGCTCTGAGTCATCCTGAGTTTTTTTTTTTTTGAAATCCTTGAAAAAAATCGCGTCTGGCGTAAACTACTTATACCTCAGGTTCATTTATCTTCCCGATGATTAAAAGCAATTTTGTATATGATGTTCACTAAACTTGTTAGAAATACTGTTCTTAAAGATTCAACGTTTAAAGTTTAAATTATTAGAGATTAAAAATCAAAAAATTTGAGTAATCTATGTAACCATGTTAGTTAACTATATATATTTATTATTTGACTAACTTTAACTTTACCACATGCAGTATTCAATTGAATACATTTTTATTAACTTCTATGTTTTATTTAGTTTGTTAAATAGTTAAATACAAACTCAAATCATAATAAATATTAACTTCAATTTCAAAACAAAAACTAAAATGTAATCTCTAAGAATATTGAATAACTAGCCGCAAGACTAAAAAAAATCAAATAAGTATTTCAAAATTAATAAAAACCATGTTCTTGAACGAAATTGGTTTCATAAAATAACAAAATATTGAAACTTGATTAACTGAACTTTATTCTAGATCTAAAAAAAATCTTTAATTAACTTTTTTAAAAACCTTGAAACTTTTTTTCTTTTTTTTGAGTCCAATATGCATAAAGGGACAACTATACACGAAAATGCTTTTGCACGGTGTCAGTTTTGTATTAGGGGTTTATTTTGCACAAAGAAACTTTTACACGGGTTAAAAAATTATGAATTAAAGTATTAATCAATTAAAACTAATTATTAATTTTTTACTATATCTTTATTGACCCCTAACCCTTGGTCATAATTTTATTTTTCTTTCTTTTTGTTTTTTTCAAATATACTTCTATTTATTTTTTTTTAATAGTAATTTTTGTCAGGTTTTTTTTTCTATCACTGCTACCCCTAACCTTTGCTCTTGGTCAGTAACTTTTTATTTTCAAATTTTTGTTTTTTTACTAGTTTATTTATTTTTTCCTTCAATTTTTTATTGCTTTTGTTATTTTAGAAATTTATAATAAATTTTATTTTTCTTGATTTTTTATTTCTACATTTATTTCTTTACTGTGGTTAAAAAATGACCCTTTGTCCAAAAGTGACCTCTCATGCAAAATTTTCTTAATGCAAAAATATCTTAGAGCAAAAATATTTTAGAGCAAAAATATCCCTAGATACATATTTGATCCTTTTCCGTCCTTAGGTTTTTGTGAAAAACCAAAACTACCCTTAAATCATCCTGAGTTTTAAAAAAATATCCTGAGTTATCCTGAGGTTTTTTATAAATTTACAATATCCTGAGTACCCTATGTGTGTGGCAACACTGTTTAATTTATTGACCTTTATTTAGGATTGCCAAAATCCTGGAATTTTGGAACAATTACCACAAAAAAAAAACTTGGAAAACCTGAAATTTAAAAAGTTATTTATTTGTTAAGTAGAAAAACTTGGATTTTACACAAAAAATTATTATTAAGATAATGTTTTTTTGTCAGCATCAACATTTTATTTATCAAAAAACACAACTAAAGTAGCTTTACAGTATTTTTTAAATAATTTATTCTATTTAACACAGTTTTATATCTTAAACTTAGCTCAAAAAAAATATGCCAAAAAGTGTGTATTTTTAATAACTTGGAGAAAATTTTCTAAAAATACTTTGCAACCCTATGTATTACAGTTTTAACTACTTTGCAATAATAGTCTTATTATGAATGGCTAATTTTCCTTACAGTAAATTTGAGTTAAATATTGTTGGAGTATCAATTTTATTATAAATGTACTTTTATTTTCTTTATAATATAGTTTATCTTCTAACATATTGATAGACAGTTAAATTATTCTTGAAGTGTATTGCTACTACAGAAAATATTTTATTAATGAACAACAAAGAGTGCTACCTCACTAAAAAATTTTAACCCACCCCTGTTTTAAAATTCTTAAGAAGAGTCTATTTCATAAATAAATCCTGCAGTATTTTCAAAATAATTTTAATTTAAAATGGTGTTATTTTTGAAATTATGAGTAATAGTGGACTGTAATTATGCTTTTAAATTGTTCATTTTTATCTTTAAAAGTTGAATTAAACTTGATTATATGTTAAAATGTTTTGAGTAGTAAGCTTTTTTATATTTAAAAAATTTGGTGAACTAAGAAAAGTTACCTTAATTTTTAAGCATCATAATTCAGTTTTGATATTTGAATTTCATTAAGTTTTTAAGTTAAGAGTCTTTTTCTGCATAAAAACTAGTAACACAATATATACATAAATAAATTTCAAACAAATATTTTTAAACTCAAAAACTCAACACTTATAACAATTTTAAAAGAAATAAAATAAAAATACCTTAAATTAGTTAAAATATCTAACATGCAATTTAAAGTAAATAAAACACATATCTAACAGTCGTTCATGTTTTTAAATAGAATTTTATAGGCTTCTTTTTTCAGAGGATAGTTTAGTTAGACTTTAACAACTTCTAAGGTTTGTACAACTCTCTTGGTGAAAATGGCGAAAATTCACTTGCATCATACCAGGGTTACCAAGTGGCTAATATTGTAATACCAACTGAACACTGAATACGTAACAAAAGTTTTTTCGTAGTAATATAAGTTGTAATGCTCGAGTGATTTTGTAAATGAATGTAAAAGAATTAAAAACTAAAACGACAAACCTCATCAGTTGTTTATTTAAGCGTATTTTTTTATTTGGTCTTTAACTAAAAAACTTAAAACTCAGTATTCTCTATAAATAAGCTAGAATAAAATTCCAAAACGAATTAAAAGTGGTTGCATACGTGGTAAGTATAGTTAATGAACATGTTAGAGTTAGATTCGAGCCTTTTAATTGGCAATATTAGAACAATTTAAATTTAATATAAAAACAAAAATTAACATTAAGCTTTAAAACATATAAAGGATATTCTTTTAATAAAATACAAAAATACTTTTTTTACCTAAATTTTGAAAATATATATTAACTTTAGTATAATAAAAACTCTGCTGAAATGTCTTACTCATAATACAATATAAATCGATTCTTTTAATAAGTAAATTAGTTTTTTAAGTTGTTGTAAAGGTTAGTATAGTCACTATCACAACTCAAAAATTCATTTAACGTAACTAAAATAAATGTAATTAAAAATAAAGTTAATTATCAAGCTTTTTTTACTTATCTTTTACTTATCTATTTTGACGTCACACCTTTTAAAATAAAAAACAACTGAGGTAGGCTAATGTTTATTAAAGTTACTTTTTTAAAAGGATGCTACTACAAAAAAATTAAAAAATTAAAATTAACTAGTAGTATAGCTTATTGAACGACAAAAAAAGACGCTCAAAGTATTTGGTTAAGGACCTGTTGCACAAGCAAAATTTCGAGTATCAAATCATACTGAACAACTATATTACAACTACTTATTAAAAAAAACTTCAAAACCTGAAAGAATTTTACCACTCGTACAAATGTGAGTTTTTCTATTTTACCAAAAGAAAAAATGTATTGGTACACAATACTTTTTTTTTAAGGTAGAAAACATTAGAGAAAACACTCTCGCCTCTGCAACAATAAACGTTTTCTGAAGGTCAAGTGAGTGAGTTTGAGCTCATCATGTGTTACTTCACCTGCACTATCTTTCATTTATCAATTAAAAAGTTTACTTTTTAATAAAAAAAAAATAAATCTATATATTAACAAAAAAAAAAGTAGAACTTTTAATTAACAAAAAAAAACTAATCCTAACCCTTTATTGAAAAAAACCCTAGTGGACACGTCGTTTGAACAATTAAGAATCAAGACTTAAAACTTAATTATTATTTACGGAACATTTTTATTTAAGTCGTCAAGTTTAAGATATTTTTAAAACCTAATATTTAAGTCTTTAAATTTTAGAAAAATAAAATAGTATATACTAATTAATTTGACATAAATCATATGATTCATACTTGTTCTATAGTTTTTTGAACGACAAAAATAGCGCTCAAAAAGTTTAATCAAAGGACCTTCTGTACGAAAACACCTTTCAGTTATCGAGTCGTACACCATTTAACACCTTTTAACGTCTTGTCCAGGACAATGTTACTTTTGTTGACTACTTAAGATAGTATAACAAAAAATGTAACCATTAAAAGTTGTCTTAAAATTTTCCATTAGATAGAAAAAAAAGTAAACTACTGACATTTAATACACAGAGTTTAAAATAATGTAAAGTCTATGAGTCAACCGCAAAAACAGAAAGTTTACTTAAAGGTCAGTATGTACTTAACCTTTTGTACTTTGATTTATTATCTGTTTGTTTTACTTATTGCATCAATGTACTTTTTGATTTACTAATATCATTTATTTTCATCCTAAATGCACAATTACGCATAGCCGATCCCGGCTGACAGCGGGCTTTTTTTTTTTTATGTGTGTTTAACAAAAAAAACTATCCTGAATTTGAAACAAAGTTTTATACTATTCTGCTTTTCGATTTATTAACAAATGTTTAGGAATCATCTTAAAATTTTCAAATAATGTAAGAATAAATGAATAAAATGTAAATTGGTCTCCTAAAAATATGAGAAAGTAACAACTGCCATAATTAAGTATTACATTTCTGTTACAGTTTGCTACTTTTTCAAAAAGAAATTTAAGCTTTTACGCTCTTCAATCATTCATTATCACAACTTAATTTTAATTAATAACAAATCATTAAAATACCAATTCAATGAGAAACACATTCTAAGTTCAAAATTTATTCGCAGACGATGTTTCGACTTTTCATCAGTCATTATCAACAAAATACTGTGCAAAATAACTAAAAACTAGTGTTAAACAACTAAGTAGACAAAAATTTTAAGTTATACAATATATAAACATTTATAAATTAAAATTATAAACTACAATAAATAATATTTTACATAGTTTTTTAACTGTTATAAATTCTTAGCTTAGAATGTGCTTCTCATTGAATTGTTATTTAAAAACTCCAGTATTCCCACCTGTTTTTTACTTTCAAATCATTAAAAAAACTTAATAAAAATCTACCTAGCAAAATTAAAGTTTTTTTTTCTTTTTTTCTAAGGCTTTATTCAGTATTTGATAGCGATGTTAACTTCCTATAAAAATGGTTTTATAGTGAGTGTTAACGGCTTGCTATAAAGAAAGATAAAAAGTTAATACACTTTTTAAATGCTGTATACTTTATTTATACGACTCGATAACCGAAAAGTTTATTTGTACACCAGGTCCTTAGACAAAACTTTTTGAGCGCTTTTTTTAATCGTTTAACAGACAAAATATATGATTTTAAATTAGTATTTGAAATTTACTGGTAAAAAATTATTTTACAATTTTAACATGATAACACCAAATTCTTATTTGAATAAATTTTTAATTTAGCTTTTTTTTAAGTAACTTAAACCTTCTTTGTTCTTTTATATTTATAATGAATGCCCTAAGTGCTTTGTTTATGTTGGTTTCATTAATTTTAGTACATTTAGTTCAGCCTCAACAAAACCAACCGTATTTTATATGACTTATGTAAAGTGAATTGAAAATTAAGTATATAAACTTAAAAAGTGTTTTTTATTATAAAGACTACCAATTGTCTTTAGTAATGTGTTCTTACCATTTTATCGTGTTCATTTTATTAACTACTTTAAAATGTTATGTATTATTATTCCAAATTACTTATAACTTTTTTATTTTTATTTGATTTTTTACATATTATGACTTTAAGTTAATTAATTTAATTTAAGTTATTATCTTTCGTCCTACCAAGACTTTTTGAAGTTAAAAACTAAATTTAGCACTATTTTTCAAGTATATGTTGTTTATTTTTAATGTTCTATATAGTAAGGTATAATTAGCAAAACTTAAAACCCTCAAGCTACTAAATACGGGTCAAATATGCACGAAGACACTTTTTTACGAAGAGTCAATTTTGTACGACTTGTAATTTTGCACGAGAACTAAAAAATAACAATGTTCATAAAAACAAAGTCAATAAAAAGTAACTAATTAAAGGGTAAGGGTTAACAGTGGTAGTAAAAAATGAAAGAAATTAAAGCAATTAATATTTTTAAAAGTAATAATAATAAATACCGACCAAGGCTAAGGTGTAACAGTGATAGTAAAGAAAAATAAATAAAAGTTACTGACCCAGGACAAGGGTTAGCGGTAACAGTGCTAGTAAAAAAACAGAAAAAAAAAAGAATTTCTTACTAAAAAAAATTTAACCCGTGCAAAGTGTCTTCGTGCAAAAATATCCGTTTGTGAATTTTTGACACATACCCTTACGTCAACTTTATCACATGCTTTCGTATAAATAAAAATCATTTAGCTGTTGTCTTTCAACTAAATATTATGTAGTTAAAAATATTACTTTTCCTAAGTACCAAATAATTTTAATTTGTTAAAGAAAATTAATCTATCAACACTGTCAAATGCTTTACTTAAATCAAGTAATACCAGTAAAACTGCTTCCCTTTTAAAAATTTTTCAGACCCCTTTTCGAAGTTTCTATATTTGGTGTTATTTTTACAAAACCATGGTAGATGTTGGTTATTGGTTAAACAAAACATGCAAACTTTACTTACAGTTTCATAAAAGTTTAAAACGTTTTACGCTTTATAATTTTTATATTTTTAAAGCTTTACGAGAACAAAAACGTATCTTGTTCGATTTTTTAGTTTTAAAATTCCCATATATATTCTAATAGTTCAGTGCTACGTCTTTTTAGTTTATTATGGACACTCGCAAATGAAAACAGTTAGAATAACAAAATTTATATACGCTCAACTAGTACAATATTTAAAGCTAGATACCAGAATTATAAAGCAATTTTCAACAATTAACTTGAAAGACAAAACTGAACTATCAATTTACATATGGAAACTAAAAGATGCAAACATAGACTTTGATTTCAGTTAGATATATTCTGCAGAAGTAAAACAAAAGCAAAAAATAACAACACTTTTAACTTGTGTAGTTTAAAAAATAACGAACTCAAGGAAATTAAAAAGGAAATAGCACTAAAAAAAGAAAAAAAATGACAACAACCCTGCCTACATAAGCAAAATATGTACTTAATAAAAACAAAAATATAAAACAATTACTAAAAATTAAGTAATATAAAACATATAATTAGAACAAACAACACAAAACATAGATCTACTTCTATAAAATGTTTAATTAAAATAGAGTTACTAAATTAACTCAAATAAATTTTATGCTTTACTATATGTATTTTTATGACACTTAATAAACTTCGTTAATAAATTTAATAATTTTCTCTGAAGATACGTTTTAAGCGTTGAAACAGTTGTAAACATACTGAACAATAAATCTTATTTTTATTTTATTAACTTAACATGCATATACATAAGATGTAACGTTAAAAGGAGTTTAATCCTGGAGATACTGATAAGCTAAGCTTATCGGAATACATACCACAGATGTTTTTGTGTTAAAACTTTATTCCGACTAACGGTGTTTCACTGCTTTCAAATAAATTTAAGAACAGATCTACGGAGTCTATAAAATATAACACACATTATAAAAAAGCATGTATAATTATGTATAATGTTATGTGAGTAGTAACTATAAACGAACTTTATGGTTTAAAAACAAAGTTTGAAATAAAACATAAAAATATAAAATTATCTACAAAAATTACAAATTTAATAAAAGCATATACTAACCTCAAAAAAGCTCTAAGAATAAGAAAGTTTTTTAAAATTAAAATTAAATTAAGTTGTGCAGAAATGTTACGTCATCATTTAACAAATTAATCAATAATTTGTGCAGCTTAAAAACATGTAGTATTAAACTTGTAAGTGTTTGTGGTTGTATATAAAAATGTTGTGAAATAAATAACTACGTAAGTAGGCAGAGTTATTAAAGTAGAATCGTCGGTTGTTGGGACAAATATTCGATAAATTTTGCCCCTTGTTTAGAATTAGGTTTTTATCTTCTGCTGCAATTACTGCTCTTTCTGTATTGCAAATTGGGCAAATTATACTTACTCCGTAGGATGCATGTTTTATCTTATAAACAATACTCCACTCCATGTTTGGCCTTTAACCGTAACTGTGAAAAAAGGTACGGTAAAAATCCAAACACAGATACTTTTTTTCACGGGTACGGTAAAAGCTTTATCACAGTATAGTTTACACAAAGTAGAAATTAAATTACTATATAGAATTAAGATTTAGTGCATTTTAATTTTATAATACTATCATACTATTATTTTATAGTTATTTTGAATAGATGTCTAAATTGCACGAGGGGACATAATTGCACGAGTTCACAAAATTGCACGAATATACTTTCGCACGAGGGGATAAAATTGCACGAAGACACTTTTGCACAAAGGGTCATTTTTGCGCGAAGACACTTTTGCACGAGCAGACGATTTTATACGGAGACATTTTTGCACGGGTTATATTATTTGAAAGATTTTTTTTTAATATTATTTTATTTTTATTTTTTATTTATACTATCACTGTTACTTCTAACCCTTACCCTCGGTCAGTAACTTTTGTTTTTGTTTTATTAAATTATTTTATAATATATATTTTATTTGTTTAATTTTTTTTTTTTTCTTAATTTTTTACTCACATGCAAAAATATAACTCGTGCAAAGTTGACTCTGGTACAAAATCGTCTCTGGCAATTTTGTTCCACCGTGCAACTTTGTCTCTGTGCAAATTTGGCTTCGTGCAATTTTGTGCACTTATGCAATTTATTTCCCTCGTGCAATATAGAAACCTCGCGCATTTTTGTCTTCGTGCAATTTAGACCCGTTCCCAGTTATTTTTGTTTTACAGTATTAATAATGTCTTCAATAGTCTGGCAATATTTTACTATAAGTTAGGAAGATAACTTTATCGCAGTATGCAATATCTGCAGAGGTAGCTGTCGAAATTGCGCGAGCGTACAAAATTGCACGAGGGGACAAAATTGCTAAAGTTAACAAAATTGTACGATGATACAAATGCACGAAGGGTCACTTTTGCGCGAAGACACTTTTGCACGAACAGATAATTTTGCACGTAGACGATTTTGCACGGGTCATTTTCATTTTTATTTTTTAATTAGTTTATTAATTTTTTTGTTATCAGTGATACTCCTAACCCTTACCCTCGCCTCGATCGGTAAGTATTTAATCATTTTTTTTAGTTTTGTTAATTATTTATTTTTTTACTTTTTATAATATTTTTTCCTTTATTTATAATATTTTTTTTACTATCACTTTTACCCATAACCCTTGGTCGGTAACTTTTTTTTATTATTGTTCAATTTTTTTTTAATAACAATTTTTATTAGTTAATTATTTTTACTATAACTGTTATTCCTAACCTTTACCCTCAGTCAGTATTTTTTTTCCATTAATTTTTTTTTTTTAATTTTTTTTTTGTTGTTTATTTACTCACGTGCAAAAATGTATTTCGTGCAAAATTGACCCTTAGTGCAATTTTGTTTCCTCGTGCAATTTTGGCTTCGTGCAAATTTGTTTTTGTGCAATTTTGTACTTTCGTGCAATTTTCTTCTCGTGTAATTTCGTCCCCTCGTGAAATTTAGTAAATTCGTGCATTTTTGTTTTCGTGCAATTTAGACCCGTTAACATCGGGCTGAATATTCTACACATGTGTCGCTGATTGGCTGATCTATTTTCATAGAGATAAAATTATCCAACCGTAAATTTTGATGCTACTTATCATATTTTGGAGCCACAGGTTTTTGCAAGTTAGCAAAAGACTTAGTTTAAAATTCAAAAGTCTCTTCTCAAATATTAAACCTTACTAATTTCAGAAATTTGTATACAATTTAACTGTAATACATCTGTAGGATGAGAAAAAATTATTAAACAATAATTTAACTTAGAATTATTTATTTTTACTGCTAATATAAGGTTATGAGTGGTGGGGTTCATTATTTTGGTTTAAAAATTCACAGTAATTACCTAGGATGAAGTTGCACCAATGTCAAGCTGAAATTATATTGAATTTAATGTCTTTCTAATCATTATTTTAGGCTAAAAATAAATGTTTTATTCTAACTATGTTTAGCCTGAAATATACTTTGTTTTAAACAAGATTTAAATACATTGTGATAATGAAATTTATTTATGACAAACTAAAGTATTCGATTGATTATGTTTTACAATATCATAATCAATTTAATAAATTGAAATGATTTAATTGCTTTATATTGATTAATAAAAGCGATTAAATATTTAAGTTTTAACAATTTATGATATAGAACTCAATTTATGTATTATAAATATAAATTTTTAGCCAAAAATTATAGTTAAGAATACATCAAATACAATGTAATTTCAGTTAGATATCGGTGCAACATCATACTAGATAATTATCAAATTCACATTGGCTTTTATGTAATTAAATCTATATAGGATTACCACACACTAATGAGCTCAGAGAAATTTCAAAAAATAGAAAATCTCAGGGAAACTCACAAAATTTTTAATTTTTTTTAACTCTGGGAAACTCAAAGAAGTTTTAAGATTTTTAAGAAAACCTCAGGAATTTTTTTTAAATAGTTTATTAAAAGTATTTAAGGATTTGAAAAAAACTCCGGGAAGGTTAAGGTTACTCACAGAAGATTTTATGACTCAAAGAGTGGCAAACAAGTATATATTAGGATTTAATTTATATTATTTCTTGAAGTATTAGCTTATAATATTTACAGTTATAGTTAGTTTTAATTAAGTTCAGGTTAAATGTATAAAATAAAGTTTACAGGGTAACTTAGGCCTCTGAATGTTTTTATAACTTTGTTTGGATCTGAAACATTGTTTGAACAACAGATATCTAATTTGCCACAAGAACTTTTTTTTTAGGGTATAGGGGGTTAAAAGCCAATTACTTCCATGTTTTTGTTTATTTATATAACTACGATTCTTCCATTAAATAAGCAAAAGTAAATTACAGTTGAGACCAGGGGTTACATCCATGTAAGAAACTCACTAAATTTTTAAAACATATATGTTTTATATTTAAAGGATATCTTTAAGAAGTACGCGTCCGTGTAAGGTACGCACAAATTTTTCAAAATATTTATCTATTACATTCAAAGAGTATCTTTAAGAAGTATGCATCCGTGTAAGGTAAGAAAGAACTTAGGGGCATAGGGGGGTTAAAACACTTATTTTAGAAATAAATATTAATTAAAGGTTAGTTAAAGGTCACTTATTCATTAAAAAAAAGTGTAACCCCCCTGTAAAAATAAATTTAGGGGCATAGGGGGGTTAAAACACTTATTTTAGAAATAAATATTAATTAAAGGTTAGTTAAAGGTCACTTATTCATTAAAAAAAAGTGTAACCCCCCTGTAAAAATAAATTTAGGGGCATAGGGGGGTTAAAACACTTTTTTCGCAATGTGATCTAGTTTTGTATAGTTTTTAATAAGCTGCAAGTTGCTTTTTACAGACTTTTAAAATTCAAAATAACTTTTGAGATATAGCCGTTCAAATTTGGAGGCAACAATAGGTTCCATATGGGAGGCACAACTAAAACAGCAAATAACTACAATTCACTAAAGATATATCTCCCAGCATTTTTGAAATTACTATCACAAATTTTTAGGAAATGTTCCTTACAATATTTAAAAATACTGGTGCAAGGAATTATTAAAATTATTAAAAAAATATATACAAAAAATAAAACAATTTTTTTGTTTTTTTTTATATAATTTTTTTTTTTTGCAAAAGACTTTTCTAAACATTGCAAGGAACATTTCCAAAAAATTTGAGGTAGTTATCTCAAAAAACCTAGGAGAAGATATATTCTTAGTGATTTCTAGTTATTTGCTGTTTTAGTTGTGCCTCCCATAAAGAACCTATTGTTACCTCCGACTTTGACCGGCTATATCTCAAAGATTGTTTTGAGTTTTTAAAGTCTGTAAATAGCATCTAGTAGCACAGTAAAAATCATATAAAATAAGATCACATTCTGAAAAAAGTGTATTAACCCCCCTATGCCCTTAAACTTATCCTTATCTTACACGGATGCGTACTTCTTAAAGATACTTTTTGAATGTAATAGATGAATAATAATTGGGTTTTTATTTATTTTTTTTAAATATATGTGATTATACATAATTATATAAATAGATAAAAATATGGAAGTGGTGGGCTTTGAACCCTAACACAGGTGTTTCTGAGCAAAAATACACTGCCGTAACCACTCGTCCATGTTGCCTGTGGTATAGCAGCACATTTTGCGTTTATTAATGTGAAAATTTTAACAACTTTTCAAAAGTTTTTGCATTGAAATTTATTCATAAATACTAATTCAATAAATTATGATAACATATTTAATTATGTACCTATTTTGGTAACATAACAAAACAACTAAATTAATATTTAAATTAATTTAATCATTATATTTAATCAAGTATAACACTTGCTAATTAAAAAAATTCAAAACAACAAAACAAAAATTATACGTAATACACACAACAAGTTGATACATAAAACAAACAAGATAATTGACTTACTTAAACTAAATTAAAGTAATAGTTACTTTAATTTAAACTGTTATGCCTAAGTATAAGCCTAATATTTTAACCTACAATTAATAAACTTTTTTGAAACTACGCCTACCCCTTAGACTCATTTTATTTCTAAACTATATGGATCTTATAAAATTTACTCATTTATTAAACTAACTCTTAATTATTTTTAGAGTTTTGTTTTTCAATAATTTTAAAACTTTTTCAACTATACTTTTATGTTTATTTTTGCCAAAAAAGAAATATTTTGAGTTTATATTGAAAACTTGCTTGAATATTTTTTTACTATTTTTTGTTTATATGCGATAAAAATCTCGAATCAAGATGTTTTGTAAGCGTTTTGTGTTATTTTTTATTTAAAATTTTGTTTTTTCTGAGTTTTTTCAATGAAACAGCCTAACTACAAATGAAAAATATTGTTTTAAAGTACAAAGAATTAATAAAAATCATTACTAAACGGGTTATCAACCAATGAGAATTTAAAATAAAGTTTTTGATTGTTCGAACCTTGATTTAATTCCTTTGGTAAACCTGTTTTGACCATATATTTAATATTCTGTCATTTTTGTATCAAAGGGTTATAAGTAGAATTCAAAATGTTTTTAAAGTGTATTCTCGTCTCTCAAAACGTGAAATTTTATTTGTACTTAATTCTTCTATAAACTTCTCATCAAACCATATTTTAATATTATTTAGATATTTACATAAAAAAATTGATCTATATATGACGTTTAAAAGACGTTTTTTTTATTGTTTATTTTATATACAAAATGTACTAAATACCATTGTTTTTATTAAAACTGTTTAAGTTATAATGTTTTTAGGTTTTCTTATTTTTTTCTGAGTTTTAACATAAAAATTTAATCACTATTGATTATTTTATATTTTTTTACCCAAAAGTACGTTTCTTTTAATTGTTTATTTTAAAATTTACGCAAGTTTGGTTTTTTATAGGTAACTATTAAAAAAAATTATTAATACTTAGTGGTTTATAAAAACACTAATTAAATTATTAAAAACTAACTGTTTTATAACTTAAATTAGTTATTTTTAAAGTTAACTTAATACATCTAAGTTTAAAACATTAGAGTTGTTTTAGATTTTTTATTTACAAAATGTTTGCTTTTTTGATGTTATCTCATCATTTCGTCCCTGGTTTCGTAATAACTTTAAAAATTTCAGATTTTTTTAAGCTCTTTAGCGCTACAAATTTAAAAAAAATCAGCGACGCATTGGTGGAATATCCAGCAGGTTAACATCTGCAGAGCTAAGACAAAAAGAGAAAGTAGCAAGTCTAAGTCCTATACTACCTCTTCCATGCACGAGCTTTTGAAAACTCAACACGGCGAGAGTTACAAAAAGTCTCAAAGTGAATCTTTAGACAAAGATAGAAGTTGTACTGCACCCGAACCTCTGAAGAAAAGAAAGCTTGAAGCTATCAGGCAAACTAGCCTTAATGATTATAAGTCTATGAAACTCTAGTACATTAAGAATTCATAAGCAATTAAAGTTTGTGAAAAATCATTAAAATATTTGGACTCGGATTCGGAATCGGCCGAATCCAAATTTAATTTCAAAATTAAGATTAGGACTCCGACAAATCCTAAGTTGAAAATAAGACTCGGATTCGAATTCGACCTAGTCCGAAATTTTTGAACTCGGTAGATCACTACTTTTTATGTTAACTTCTTAATACAACAAGTATTAAGTTTATCTTTTATATTTATAACAATATTAAAAACCATGTAAAATTATCGATAAAATGGTAGTATTGCAACAATAATTTTTACTGTTCAGTTTTGAACTCTTATTACGTAGTATTTTTATTCTTTAAATGATTTTAATTATTAATATACACTTGTTTATATTTTATTAAGCTACTGTAAAAATTTGTTAAAATGTATCCTCATGTTTAACAAAGTATAGTAAAGCTGATAAAAGTTTTATTATTTTTTCCTTATTTTAAATCTTTAGAAGTATGTAAGTGTTATCTAGTTCTAGATCTTTTTATTTTTTTAGAAAGCCTTACAGTTAGTTTTTTTACTAAGTTTTTTGATAACACTTCATTCTCTGCCTTAACAAAGAATAAAAAATTACTTTTCTATTAGTTAACACGAACAGTATATTTATTAAAAAGTTCTATTTTAACATTAAAAACAAAACAATAAAAGACTCAACTGCACTAGAAAGAAAGAAAAAATGTTAATGCTCACAACTAAGGCCAATGGATTGGTATGGAAAAAGACCTTTCGGTCATCGAGCTGCACACCAATTACTTGTAACTGCTACTTTGAGCTAACTTTAAATCAATCATGTAAAAAATAAAGACAAAAAACTTAAAAATTAACTATATACATTATTTTTTTTTAAGTTTAAAAATGGTAAGTGCTCTTTTTTAACCCATTGCTGCCAATATTGACCATGGAAACCATAGTCTACCATGGGCTCCAGACTGTCTCCTCCCCTAGATTTCGATTTTTATGATCATGTACATTCACATTTTTCTTGTTGCCCTCTCTTCAAGAGCAACCACAAAAAATGCAACAAATATCTCAAAATTGAATAAGAGGGGAGAGTTAGTAATGTCAGTATACATGAAATATTAAGTAATGTCATAAAACTGTAAGAGCACCATGTATTTTAAATTAATGTCTTTAAATTTCTAGTATTTGTGTTTGTAGGTTAATGAAAATTAGAGCAAAAAAAAAACTTGTTGAAACTTTTATAGATTTGTAAACAATTCAGTTTTAATCAATAAAATCCAGCTTTAATAATTGATTGAATTTGTTTAAACTACTTAATATAAAACCACTCCTAACACTAAACAGCTAAATTTAGAAAATAAAATAATATAAATTAACAAATACTCTGAAAAAAAAGAAATAACAATAACAGTATTTTTATTGAGTTAAATAAACTGTTTGTAAACCTAAAACAAATTTATAACAAATTAGATTAAAAAACCAGAGTATCTAAAAAATATATATCAAGTTTATAAACCTAAATTTAGAATCTCTATCTTCTGAAACAAATAAACACTTAATATCTAGTAAATATAAAAACTACAAAATAGAACTAAAAAAGAAAAATGTTACTTCTTCTTGTTTAATCACACTGTCAATGAAGACAAAACAACACTAACAAATTTTATATACAAAAAACAAATTTAAAAATATATATAATGAATAAATTGTTTTTTTTGTAGACAATTTTATAATTTTACGCTTTTATCCCAAACTTTGTTTTTAAACCATAAAGTCCATTTATAGTTACTACCTAGATAAACACTATACATAATTATACATGCTTTTTTCTGCTTTTTTTCTAATGTGTGTTAACATTTTATAGACTCCGTAGATCTGTTCTTAAATTTATTTGAGAGCAGTGAAACGCCGTTAGTCGGAATAAAGTTTTAGCACAAGAACATCTGTGATATAATGAATAAAATAATAAAAATATTAAAATCAACCTATACCAATCCAGCTCTACTTACACCAAGTTTATGAGACCAACAGCAATCAGCTCAAAAAATTACAAACACCAATACATAGATATTAGTTTAACCATTGGTAAAGATTAAGCTTGATATATTTCTGATTGTTTTTTAAGTAAGTTTTCTCTCATTCCATATTGAAATGCTCCTAGATAGCTCTGATCCATTAAGTTTCTAGGCAATTCTTCCCATAGTTTACAACCAAGGTAAGGTAATGTTTTGACCATAAAGACTATTTACTCTGGGTAAAAAAAATTGTTTTGGAAAACCTTGTTAAATGATTATGTATTTTACTAACGTTTCTAAAGTGAGGCTTAAAGTTAACTGGCAAAATATCTCTTTTAAATTTGTGCATAAAAACTCTTAACTCATACTTAAACATATTTTTAACATCTAATATTTTCTTTTTTATTTTTATACTGTTAACACTTTCATTTCAACCTTTAAAATGAATGCACCTTAATGCGCTCTGTTGATAAGTTTATGTTCTCAGTAATTTTAGTTTTAATTGCTCTACCCCAACACAACAAACAATATCTTACATGACTCATCAGAAGTTAATTAATATGTAATACCTGGAATTTTGATTTTAAAAGTACCATGTTTTGTATAAAAAACCTATTGTCTTCAATAACTTATTTTTTACTGCTTCAATATGTTTAGACAAATTGAGGTTACTATCAATTGTAAAACCAGGATACTTATAATTTTCTGCCTTTAGTATGAATGTATAACCTATTTTAATATGTAAATTTGTGTTTTTCCATACTTCTGTTTTACCAGAGTCAAAGAGCATGTACCTTGTTTTATCAGCATTTAGTTTAAGTCTATTATCCTTTGACCATTTTGATATATTATCTAATTCTGAATTAAGGTATGCAGTGTCTTTTTTGTAATTGTCTTTTTTAAATGTTGTATATAATAATGTATTGTCTGCAAATTTCAATACATTTAAACTGTTGTTGTTTTGAAGATCATTTATATATACCAAAAACAATAGTGGTCCCAATACAGAACCCTGTGGCACTCCTACTTCTACACACTCCCAATCTGATTCATGCCCTCCAAAATTAAAAATTGCTTTCTTCTAGTTAAATATGATTTTATCAACTTATGTATTTTTCATTTATTTCAATATATTCTAATTTGTCTAACAAAATCTTTCTATCCACACAGTCAAAGGCCTTGCTCAGATCTAATAAAACAACACAAACTGCATTTCCCTCACAAAGGAGGACAGTGTACTTTCCACAAACTCTTAAAGAGCTAAGGTAGTAGAGTGTCCCTCCCTAAAACCAAACTGAGAAGAATTCAAGATATTGAACTTGATAAAAAACTTTTATAAACGACTATGTATGGCATTTTCTATAATTTTGTTAATATTTGATAAAAGTGATACTGGTTGATAGTTTCCTGGAAGTATTCTTGAACCTGATTTAAATTTAGGTATAACTTTAGCTAATTTTAAACAATTTGTGTAATTACCAGGGTTGCCACTCGGTCAGGAAAAGTCAGGAAATCAGGAAAAGTCAGAAAAAATTAAAAAAAAATAACAAAAGTCAGGAAAAAATGGGGGGTTTTTAAAAAAAGTCAGGAATTTTTATAAAATTAAAAAAAAAAAGTCGATTTGGTCAGTTTAAATTTACATAGTTTCTTGTTTTCCAAAGCCTTCAAATGATAAAAATTAATTAAAAGTTCTTTAAAGTCAGAAAAAAATTCCCAAATTTTCCTAGAAATTTACAAAAATATTTAATTTTATTTCCAATACCTTCATCTGGTATAATTTAGTAGAATATCCTTTATAAAACTGCAAACATTTTCTATTTACATATTGAACAATCACCCTACTTAAACAAGCAGATTTTGTAAGCTTTTTAGTATTGATGATCTGTAGCAAGGACACTTCCATAGTGAAACTGTGATATATACACAAAAGTTTATTTAGTATAATTTTAGAATCAAAGTGTTTTTGTTTAAGTAAACAATTAAGTTCTTTATAACTAAGCAGTTAGTTTAGTATTTTATGTAACAAGTTAATGTGTATACTTTACCTCTTTATAATTTTTTCAAAGTTGTTTAAATTTATTAAAATAAGTTATAAGAGAGGTATTAGTGGCTGATCGTTCCATCAAAATTTGACCAAACATTAAAAAAAATTTTCATGTTTGGAAGTTAGGTCCAAAGAGTAAATGTCCTGACATCAGGTGTTACTGAGTCGTAAGGGATGCAGTGGCTGATTATCTTGTCTTAGTGAAGATGTATTTCTTTAGTTATGTAGCATCTCTCATGCAACCTTTTTTGACACTATACCAGAGTACTCAGCCTATTGTTGCCTTTATGCATGACGACATTTCGTGCTTGGTGATTAAATTGCTGTGTATCTTTATGAAAGACGGGAAAGTTTCGAACCTCAGCCTTCCCAAGTTATTCAAAATTGAATTGAATGATCAAGCCTTCCTGAAACCTGCCCTTGAACTTGGTTATGCAGCATTCAATTTGCTTTCAAATTTGAGAAAAAAAGACCTAGTTGAGGAACAAAAGATCTTAAATTTTTATAAAGAATGTAGAGTATTTGTTATAAAAGCCGTTGAAAATCTCCGGACCAGAACGTTTGTTTATGTAGATAAATTTATGCTAGGAAATGCTAAAAAATTGTGTCTTTTTCCAGACAAGCTGTGTTTATAAGGTAATTATCAGGTATTTTGCTGATAGAGCTGTTTATTACAAACATCAATCATACACAGATGTTCAAGTGAAGTACTGATAGTTTGATGACTGTTGTTTTTAACCTGTATTAAAATTAGATTGAAAGCTTTATATAGTTTTAAGTGTTAGATTATGTATTTTAGATTAAGTTTAATTTAAGAGTTTGATTTAGAAAAGTCAGGAAAATTTTGGTAAAAAGTCAGGAAAAAGTCAGGAAATTTTTCTCAGCTTGATCAGTGGCAACCATGAATTACCTTCTTGAAATGCATGATTAGTTAATTCACTAATAACTGGAACTGTATGATAGATTATTTTCTTTAAGACTTTAATAAAAATATTATCTACACCACTAGCTTTATCTGATACTTTTTATCATTTTATTACTATTTATTTCATTTTTATGTACATCAAACCAGACAGAACTGTTATAATGGTTTTTTGGGCTATTAATGGATGAGTTTAGATAAATTTCCTGTTTAGAATAAGTTTGTTTTCCAATATTGGCAAAATGAAGGTTCAATTTATTTACAATTTCATCTGGATTAACAAAAGATCTTTTGTTTATTTCAAGTTTATGAGGAATTTTTTTTTCTGTCTGTTTGTAATACTATTAATTACCTTCCAAATCACTGCTGAATCTTTATTACACCTTTGAAGTTTTGTTTTTTGAAATCGTTATAATTTTTGTTAGCTTGTTGCTGTAAACTTTATATTCTTTTACTTGGTGCATGTTACTAAAGTTTTATCTACAAAGTACTTTGTAAAGGTTGTTTTTATGCCTATTAGATTTAAGAATACCTTTTGTAATCCAGGGTTTTGAGTTTTGATTGAGATTTTGAAAGTTTTTTTATAGGAATATTTTTATCACTTATCTCTTTGATTTTATCTATAAAGCATTCAAACTTTTAATGTATTGAGTTTATCGATAATTTTATGTATTTGAAATTTATTGAAAATTTTCGAATTTTATCATTAGTTTTTGAGTGTTAATTTTAGAAAAGTCTTAGCAAAATTGATTTTTAGAATTTATATTAGTCTTACTTTGGTTACAATGTTTTAGTTTTACATAGACAGGGGAAATGATCAGAAATATCTGATAAAAGTACATTTGAGTCTGAAAATTTTTGTGGGTTGGAGTAATAAAGATGACCAATCAATGTTCCTTCTAGATTATTAACTCTGGTTGCAACATCAATCACATTTGTAAGACCAAAGCTACAAATTTCATCATAATAGTTTTTAGTTGACTGTTCTTTATCTTTTTTGAGTAAGTTAATGTTATCCTCAAATCCTCAAATATGCAAATATCTTTATTTTGTAATATAATATTCAATAAAAAGTCTGAAAATTGTTTGGTAAATTACGTAACTGAGGTCCCTGGATGGCGATAAATTAACCCTACTAATATTTTTTTACTACTTACTCCCACTAATAATTCTACCCAAATTGATTTGTAATTAGCACTATGGAAATTGAGATCACTTCTTAGTGTATATGTCATAGAGTTTTTAATAAAAATTCCAACTCCTCCTGCTTTTGAAAAAAAAAATGTATAGTGGAATGTGTATTTGTTTGACATTACCAAATCAAGAATATTGTTGTTATTTAATTTGGTCTCACAGATCCCTATTATGTCAGGTAACATTCTGTAGAAAAACATTTATTCTTCTAATAGGGATATGTTTTTTGATAAGCTTCTTATATTCACATGTAAAAAGCTAAGTTCCTTATTAAAGTTTTTTGTTTTTTAGGGTGTCTGCAGAAGTGTACTGTGAACAAGCAGCAGCAATATCAGTTTCAATGTTTGAAATATTATTCTCATAGTGAGAGAATAGTTTAAAAGAAGTAATTTGGTTTTACTAATTTTTAAAAATGGAAAAACACTAACATAACAAGTTTTAAAATAAAAAATTCATCTTCATTGACAACATGACATTAAGTTGTTTAAGAGTTAAAGTTGAACATTTAAAATGAGTCCATACATTACACAAGTCACACTTAATACTATTTTGAGAATTTTTACATGCATTACCACATACACTTCATGGGTATTTTAAATTTTTTTATATGTGATGAGTAAAGGTTTTCAAACTCTTTATTGCTAATTAAACTAAAAGGTATTTCCTTTATTAAGCAATTAAAAAAGAAAAAGGGTCTTTAGATAAACTTAAAGAAACAAATTGGGAACTAGAAATTTTACTACACTTAAAATGTGACCAATGGCCACATATTTCACAATATATACAATTATTTTTTACACACATAACAAATATATACATTTTTATGAACCAATTTTAAACAGCTCATTTAAATAAAACAAAAATATACACTTATATGTAAAGATAATAGACAGCTGTTTATTTTGAAACTTTGTTGAGGTCTTCTATACATTCTAATATAATAGCTGGTGAATCATCAGATTTTCTATTTCTGATAATTTCATTTTCACCCAAGCATACTTTCAATTGTTTTTTTCGGAATCTCCTGACATGACCAAGGAGAATCCTACTAGATTTTGTCAAGTTCTCATTGACAAAAACCATGCTGGCATTCAAGTTACTAAAAGAGACATTAACCAACTTCCTTTTTTCCTTCATGATCTTATCCTTCATGCCTCTAGATCTAAATGCTATCAAGATTGGTTTAAAAATGCTCTTGCCATCCTTCTTCTCTTGGTTAGTTTCCACTTTGACTGGCTTCATTTTTCTGATAGTGCCAATTTGGCCTCTTTCTACCTTTGGATCATTTTTTTTTGAGCACACTTAATGCAATATTTTAAACTTTTTCTATAGTATCTATGACAGGTATCCCATGAAGTTCTATGTTACTTCCTTGTAACCAGTTTTGTATCTTATTTAGCTCAAAATGTTTAGCTTTTTCCTTTACATCAATTTCTATAACCTTTTTTGTCAACTTCTCATTACTGAGGTTGACACTTTCAACTCTTTCTTTATTAACTTGTTTTAATTTTTTATATCCTGACCCATGTAATATAAATTATAAATATGGAACTTATAAATATAAATTTATAAGTTCCTGACCCATGTAGATCAGAGAACGTTTCAATTCATTATTGACCTCTGCTTGACTTGCCAGCTTTTCATGTAATCCCTTGATTTCACTATGGAGCATATCAAGTTTATCATTTGAAGTCTTTGAAGTATTCTCTAACCTCTCAATCATTTTTTTTTTCAAAGTAGAACAGTGTAATGAAACTAACATTTCATTTTAGTATTTTAAAGCTCGTGAATAAATATGGAATTTTTTGTAATAATAAAAACATTTTTCATTATTCTCAAAACAAGCTTTTCCAAAACAAATTTTATAACTCTTAAAACAATTTTCTAAAACAATAAACAATATTGTTTACTTAAAGGAGTTAGATTTATTTTAGTGCTTATAAAACGGAATTTTACTTGCATTCTTACAGTGCAGTAGCAGTAGCAGTTTCGGCAGAGCATTCGGCAAGTGTGCTTTAAGTTAAAATGCATTTTAAACACGTTAGATTTAAGAACTAATATTTTCATGTATGTTTAACTTTAGTTCTCGTATAGAGTGATGTAATTGTATCTTTGTGTTGTTTAGTTTATGTAAATAAAATATAAGTGTTGTTTTGATTGTTGTATTAATATACTATACTAATCCCTATTACCCCCCATAATAACATATCTGTATCGAGACATTGGAAACCATGTTTGGCCTGTATTTTAGGAATCTTCTGATATTTAGGAATTAGGTGCCTTATCAATTAAAAAACGCAGCGAAAAAAAAGAACTTTAGTTTATTACTAAACAAATTTTTCACGAGTTTAAAATTTTGACAGTATAATTTGCGATAATACTTTACTTTGCGACATTTCGCTATGATAATAGTAAGAAAAATTGTGTGAATAACTTTCTACTTTGAAACAGCAAGTCTACAATTATAATACAAGTGTGTGGTAGTGGTTTATTTAGTTTTGTTAAAAGAGAAGCTTGATGTCAGAATTTTTTGCTGGAAGTACTATAAAATTTTTGCGGTTATTTCTATGTATATTTCTATTTATGCTTTTTTAGTGCTTAGGTGCACATTTTATTTGCTAACAAGCATAATATTTCTTCTTCTTAGTGCACAATATATGTTGCAACTAACATAAGTCGCATGGGTGCGCAGTATTTCGATCCTAAAAAGCTTAGTCTTTTTAGCTAAGGGCACAAAATAAGTTGCAACTAACATAAGTCGCATGGGGGCGCAGTATTTCGATTATAAAAAAGCACAGTCTTTTTACTCTAGTGCACAATGTTCTTTTGAAGATGTTACAATTTACATAAGTCGTCAGGGGACGCAGTACTTTAGTGCAAAATTGCATTTTATAAGTTGCCAAGAGAGCGCAGTTATTATATTTTTCTTAGCATAGAAATGTAAAGTAAGAACCGCAATAAAATTTAGAATTACAACAGCAGAATAGTTGTTCTTAATAACGTCTGAGTTTTAGCTGATAAAACAAATTTGTCTATTTGTTTACTACTACTACTTTATTGTTTTGATCTGCTGATTGATTGTTCTAAAGTGTAGATTGTATTTGTTTTAAACCAGAATGTTGCTGAAGTTTAAAAATATATTTGAATGAGTTTTCATCTTTCATAGTCGTAAAAAGATAAGTTTCTTGCCTTATTTTATTACTCGTTTCAAGTTCAAGTATAAAGTTGTGTTAAAATTTTCCTTTTGAAAGAAATCAAAAATAAACTCCCCTTAAATTTAGCAGTCGTCGCTTGTAAATAAATTGTTGCGTTTATATCTTTTTAACGTTGTTTGAAGCAAATTGTTGTTTGATAACCACAACTTTTAAGCACACCTAACACCTTGCTACTGCATGAAACTTTAAAAGTTTTTTTTGTTTATAAGTACGACAATAAACAAAAGATTGAATGAAGATTTTGTGTTTGTTCTAGTACGTCACAATCAAGTTCCTGCTGTCATTGTTTCCGAAGCCAATCGATGTGGTGTTTTGCTGATTTAACAAACCAGCTAGAAGACAGAAAGTCAAATGTTTCCTAAAAGAAACAAGATGTTGTCAATGATCCAATTGATGGTTCAGAAGCCTTTATTAACAACCCAAGGACACAACCCCGAGGACTACAAGCCCAAGGACAAGAACTTCGAGGACAAGAAGCCTGAGGACAACTAAATGACTATCATTGTTACTTACTTCGTCTTTATGTTGTGTTTTATCTAAGTTTTTGTAAATTATGTAATTTTTAAGATAATAAGAAATACAATTTCTTTTTCTTACTTTTTTTAAACCGGACTTTTGATAATGTCTAAAAAGTTTAAAGTTAAGTAGGATTTTAAGGATTTAAATTATTTAAAACCAGGCTTTAAACGTTAAAATTGAAAATTAAAAAAGTAACAATGTAATGAAACTAACATTTCATTTTAGTATTTTAAAGCTCGTGAATAAATATGGAATTTTTTGTAATAATAAAAACATTTTTCATTATTCTCAAAACAAGCTTTTCCAAAACAAATTTTATAACTCTTAAAACAATTTTCTAAAACAATAAACAATATTGTTTACTTAAAGGAGTTAGATTTATTTTAGTGCTTATAAAACGGAATTTTACTTGCATTCTTACAGTGCAGTAGCAGTAGCAGTTTCGGCAGAGCATTCGGCAAGTGTGCTTTAAGTTAAAATGCATTTTAAACACGTTAGATTTAAGAACTAATATTTTCATGTATGTTTAACTTTAGTTCTCGTATAGAGTGATGTAATTGTATCTTTGTGTTGTTTAGTTTATGTAAATAAAATATAAGTGTTGTTTTGATTGTTGTATTAATATACTATACTAATCCCTATTACCCCCCATAATAACATATCTGTATCGAGACAACAGTTCACTTTTTCCACCATTTTAATTTGTTATTTTATTTATATTAAAACCTTATTCAAATAGAACAGATTCTCTGTAAATTCAGTTACTAAATTTTATACAAAAAACTAATAAAAGCCTACCTGGAAAATCAAAAAAGATATCAGGAAATCATAAAAATAAATATGCAATCAAATTGTTAATGAAATTTCTTGTATTATTAAAATTCAAACTATTATTCATCACAGAAAATTATCTGTAGAGTAACATGGGTATGTGTCAAATATGCACATATTGTTCTTTTTTTGTTTGTTTTTTATTTAATAATTCTTTTACTTTGTTTTATTTAGGATAGTTAATTAATTTTTTTTGTATTGTGTTAACATATTAGTAACAAACTTTAATAATATTTTTTATTTTGTAGTTTTTAATTTTTAAGTATAAATGTTTTATTAGTTTTATTTTTATTCTTCAGTGTTTTGCAATTTTCTAAAAAATTTTATGTAACTTAATATTTTTATTTAGATATTGGTTTATTTAAATTTACAACAGCTGATTGTAAGTTCAACTGGTGGCAGTGCTTAAAAAAATAAGTTGATGACGTAATTTGTTGTTGCAGGTCAGTAGATAATTGCTTAAAGATTTATACTTTATGATTTCCCTAACTTTGTGGTTTTTATTGTTTAGATTTTGACCTTGTGAGTTTTTGCCAAATGAATCATCTTCAGACTTTTTATATCAAATGGATATTTATTATTTTTTATTTTGGTTAGTTTAACATTTATTTTAAAGAAGCAGGTAGAATTATGGGTGGGTGTCAGAATGACACAGCGACAAAATGATACGTTGCGTCATTTTGGCACAGCAACAAAATGACACGGTGCGTCACTATAGCATGGATTTACAAACTTATAAGCAAAACTAAACTTCTTTAGTAATATAACTTTTAATTGTAAAATTTTAATAGTAATTAGTTAAACAAAAGATTTATTATATTTTTCCAAACTATAGTAGCTTTACACATTTAAAACTATATATGATACAATGCTTTAAAATTTTAGTCATAGTATAAAAACATAAATATTCTTAAGTTTTATTTTTTACGTTTCACAACTTTTCATATTTAAGTAATGAATAAAATTTAGTAATTTTTGTTAAACGTTTAATTAATTATTATCAGGAATTGTTATGAAAAATAACTAAGGTTTAATTTAATACAGAGTTATTTCGTTGTAAGAATAAGTCATGCGTGTTTTAACTCTAGTTTTTAAAAATACAGAGTTAAGCTGCTTTTGTAGTAACTAGCCAGTTATATTTGATATGTTTAATATTTTAACCTAGTAGTTTGTTTAAACATAGAAGTTTTTTTATTACTGTTTTTTTGACGACAAAAGGTTATTGCTCGAAAAGTTATACCAAAGAACATTTCAATTATCGAGTCGTAAATCACATGCTTTATAAATGTATTACGAGCAGTTAAAAATAATTTTTTTTATGTTAAGTCCTAGATTTCCAAAAATATATAAAAAAATAATCAACAAAAGTTAATAAGTTAGGATGTTTACTTAAAACTCTGTATTGAAAATGTATAATAAACTTGTCTAAAAGCAAATAATTAGAATAAACGGTTAAGGGAACGCAGTATTTTAGTTCAAAATTGCAACCTATTAAGTCGCCAAAAGAGCGCAAGTATTACTTTTCTTAAGCATAAAAACGTAAAATAAGAACCGCATTAGAATTTAGAATTACAACAAAAGAAAAGTTGTTTTCGATAACGTCTCAGTTTTAGTTTATAAAACAAATTTTCCTCTGTGTTTACATCTACTAGTTTATTGTTTAGATGTGCTGAATGATTGATCTAAAATGTAAATTGTATTTTGTAAATCAGAATGTTGCTGAAGTTTAAAAAATATGTTAATATGAGTTTTTATCTTTGTAGTCGTAAAATGGCAAGTCATTTTCTAATTTTTATTACTCGTTTCAAGTTCTAGTACTAAACTGTGTTTAAGTTTTTCCATTCAAAAGAAATCAAAAATAAATTCCCTCTAATTTTGGAAGTCGTTTTTTGTTAAAAAAGTTGCTGCTTTTGCATGTTTGTGAACGTTGTTTGATACAAATAATTATTTGTTGTTTATTAAGCACAGCTTTTAAGCACACCTAACACCTTGCTACTGCTTAAAAATGAGTATGTTGTTTATAAGTACAACGATGGACAATAGAAGGTATAAACATTACGTGTTTCACTTTATTTTATGAAGTCACAATCAAAAATTCCTGCGGTATTTGTTTTTAAACTTAATCAATATGATTGTTGCTGATTCTACAAAACCGGTTAGAAGACAGGAAACCAAAAAGTTTTCTAGAAAAATAAGATCGTTGTACATACCAATGAAGATTGAAGTTTCACAACAAATTGTTCCCTCCCTTATTGACCACCGTGTCATTTTGTTGCTGTGCTAAAGTGACCCTCCGTGTCATTTTGTCGCTGTCCCAAAGTGACCCTCTGTGCCAAAGTGACACACCGTGTCTGTTTGACGACCGTGTAATTTGGTTGCTGTGTCATTCTGACCCGCTCCCAAAATTACATGTCAGATCTTCATTAAATGTTTATTGTTGTAGTGTAGAGGGAAAACACTAATAATTTTTTACCACAGAAAATTAAAACCACAAAAGTAAAAGTTTTGAATAAAAAAAAGTATGCGTTTTTTTCTCATGATACTTCTAAGGTGTTTACAAATTATGAACGCAGTGGGGTCCCACACTTTTTTTTTCGCAAAATCTTGGCATTTAAATGAAAGCTTTGAGTACAAACTACAAGCCACTTTTTATAGAATTCAAAAATATCATTTAGCTTTTGAGATATTTAATTTTTTGTAAAAAGTTTCCATACAAACCGCAAGGTCAATTTTCTTGGAAATTTTAAAAATCACTAGAAATCTATCTCATCCTTCATTTTTCAAGCAATCTTCTTCAAATTCATAGTGTGCGTTCCTTATATTAAAAAAAAAAAGTTAATTATGAATTTTAATAATTTAAAAAAATAAAAGTTTTATGACAAAAATAAAATAAAAAAGAAATATTTAAAAAAAGTAAAAAAATTATGACAATAAAAAAAAAGTCTTTTCTTTTTTAAATAATTGTTTTTACTTTTTAGTTTTTTTTGTAGTGTTTTTTTTGTTATTGTATAACGATTCGACTGTAAAAGTTTGAAGAAGATTGCTTGAAAAGTGTAGGTGGAGATAGATTAATAAAAAGTCTTTTTTTTTGCTGTTTTAGTTTTCCCTTCCCATAAGGAACCTGTTATGCGGCTTAAATTTGACTGGTCATATCTCAAAAATTAATTAAAATTTTCTAAAACGATAAAAAGCATCTTAAAGCTTAAAAAAAAACTCTATAATATAAGGTCAACTTGTAAAAAACATGGCTTAACCCCTATGGCCTTATATTATTTATTAGGTGTAAAGAAAACAAAGTAACAGCATTCTAAAAATAAATACTATTGAATTTTTACGAATTACTTAGTAATGACCTAAGTAGACCTTAGTAAAAACATGTAAATTTACAATAATCACTAAATAAGTATATGTTTAAAAGAAAACTACTGAATTTTATCAACCACTGAGAAGCAGAGGTAATGTTTGCAATATTTTTATAAAATAAATTTGCTTTTTGTGAACTTTATGAAGTTGAGTTTACTTAAAAGTTAAGTATGTTTTTTATATATTATAAACGAACAGAAAGTAAAATGTTGAAGAAATAAACCTATGAAGTAAAAGTATCTTACTTAGTAACTACATATTCAGTATTGCAATTAAAAAGTTAAGAAAAGCTCATTGAATACACATGAAATTTTAATTTTCTCTAATAACTTTTATTTAAGTTACTTAATGTCAATTGATTCAACCTTTAAACAGCATGAACTTTAAAACTCACAATAATTTATCTTTCAGAACAATGATCATGCTGACAGGCTCTTATCACATGATGATTACGGAAACTATTACAAATCTAAAACATCAACGTGTTGATATAAACCCCTTGATGATGTCAAAGGTTACAGAAAGAGGAACACAGTAAGAGGCAAGTGTTGTGGAGAAAGAGGGTTATTTTTTTATAACTAATATATTAATCTAACCAAAATAAATTTGAATTAATTTTAGTTAAAATAAAAATAGTTTAAATATATATTAGACAAAGACAGAGACATTTAGTCGTTGTAATAATATTGGAAAATAAAAAGAGAAAACTAGATGGATTGCATTTTTTATTGATAAAATATACAGGGTTTCCACATTTCTAGGTTTCCCTAGAAAACAATTAAAATTTGTGTAAATCCCTAGATTAAAATATTTTGCTTAGTTTAATGGTGAGAATAAGGCACATTTTTTTGTTTATGTTGTAAAATTTGCAAGGACTGGTGTGATTCTGATATTTTTTGGCTTCATATAATAAACAAAATAATTAAATTGCACCCTAAAAAACTGACTTAATACTGTAAATCTTGTTTTATTTTAATTTTCTTACTTAAATATAATATATTAAAAAGTATTCGCAGGGTTACCACAAGGTCAGGAAAAACTAAAAAAAAAACGACAAAAGTCAGGTATAATTGGGGGTTTAAAAAAAAGTCATGGAATAAAATTTTTAAAAACCTCAGATTTTGTCAGTTCAAGTTTACAAAATTTCTTATATTTCAAAGCCTTCAAGTGGTAAAAAAAGAATTAAAAATCCTTTAAAGTGAGGCTAAAATTGCAAAACTTTCCTAGAAATTTACAAAATTACTTTTCAAATGCCTTTAAGTGGTAGAAATTAATAAAATGTAATTTATTAAACTGCAACATTTTTCTATTAACATACTAAACAACTACCCTACTTAAACAAGCAGTTTCTTATGCTTTTTAGTATTGATGATCTGTTGCAAGGTCACCTCCATAGTTAAACTGTGATATACACACAAAAGTTTTTTTGCATTTCTTTAGTTATGTGATATCTCACATGCAGTAATTTTTGACATTTTACCAGATTACCCAGCCTGTTGCTGTTGCCTTTATGCATGAGGCCATTTTGTGCTTGGTAATTAAATTGCTGTGCATCATTATGAAAGACGTAATAGTTATGAACCTCAGCCTAACCAGTTATTCAAGGTTGAATTGAATGATCAACTTTCCCTAAAACCTGCCCTTGGTCTGCTTGCGCTGCAACCAATTAGCTTGCAAATTTGAGGAAAAAAGGCCTAGTTTAGGAATAAAAGGTCTTAAATTTCAAAAAAGAATGTAGAGTATTTGTTATAAAACTGTTGAAAATCTCCGGTGCAGAATGCTATTGGAAGTAAATTTGTAAAAGATACGTGATAAAGAACAATAAAATGCTGGAAGCTACAAATCATCTTTTTCAATATGATGCCCAGAAACTCTGGGATTAATAGGACAGACTGTAAGTCAGACCTTTTAAATTTTTATAAAAAGCTTAATCTATCTGCTCGTTTTGATAAGATTAATCAGTCTTCTTTTAATAGTTATATTAATAGTAGTTTAAAGATTTTTTATACTAATATACGATCTGTTTTAAATAAAGTTGATATATAAGAAAATTATTTATATATGAAAGATATTGATTTATTTTATTTAAGTGAAACATGGTTGACTCCTAAAGTCAAAGATGCGGTTATTTGTCCTCGTAATTATAATATTGTCCGAAACAATAGGATAAGTAGGGGTGGAGGTGCTGCAGTTCTTTACAAAGTAAAGTTTTTAGTGTTGAAAAAGGTTTAAACTTGATTAATATCCTTGGTTTTGAATATCTATGTATATATGTGATTTAAAAAATGACTAAACTAAGATTTTTGTGTATCTACCTTCCTTCACTGGCTGCAAAATGCGCCCCAACTGTTAAAAATGTAATTAAACTGATTAAGTTGTTTTTGCCGGATAGCTATTCTTTTTTTTTTGTTCTTGTAGATTTCAATCTGCCAAACATAAATTGGAAATTTTCTAATTTTCTAGTACAAGCTTTAATGAATTCCATGAATTTTTTCTTGATTTCTGCACAAATAACTTCTTAACTCAAGTAATTGAAAAACAAACTCATAAAATGGGAACAACTCGATTTATTAATTTGCAACTATTTTGGTTTAGATTAAATTACATCTCTAATAACTAATTTCCCATTAACAACCACGTGAGACCACAACTTGATTTCATTTAACATTAAAACTGAAAGTCAAAAAATACTTAATTCTAAAGTAGTTTCATATAATTTAAAAAAGGCTGATTTTAAGAATATTAACAAATACTTGTCAAACATTGATTGGACTTCATTATTTGATAAATCAAAAAATCTCCAACACTTTTATGACCAATTTATCGACTTAATTCAAACTTTAGCTAAACTCTTTATTCCACCTTATCCTAAAAATAACAAATTCAAAAAGTATCCATCTAACATTTAAAATTATTAAAAGAAAAACTTATTCTTTACAAAAAAAGTAAGAAAAATAAATCATTCTCCAAAGATTATAAAAAAATATCAATTGAATCTGAATTAGCTGTTAAAAAATACAATTTAGAATATTAAAAATATTTCTGCACTAACCGAAATTTTAAACAGTTTTTATAGCTACGTTAAATCTAAAATATAATTAAATACTTCATTGCCTCCCCTGTTTGATCACCATAAAGGACAAAATAGTAAATTAAGATTTTGAAAGAGCCAACCTTTTCAATAAAAATTTTCAAAATGTATTTAAACAAGACCAAAATCATCAAAGTTTAAAACAACTTAAAAAAATGCAGTAAAATGAAAAGTTTTCTTATAAGTTTTGAAGACATTAACACTTCGACTAAGCACCTTAAAGATAAAATCATTAGAACGCCAGAAAAAACTCCACCTTATTTTATTAAGCATGCTATTCCATCATAAGTTTTTCCTTTATTATTAATTTTTAATTGCTCCCTAGCATTATCAGAAATACCAAATCAATGGAAAACATCTTATGTGATTTCAGTATATAGTAAAGGTATTAAACACGACGCATTAAATTATAGGCAAATATCCTTAACCAGTACGTTTTCCCAAATTTTGAACAAATTATTTCCCAATAAATATTGAATCACCTTTTCGACTTTAGTTTTTTAATACCAAAACAATTTGGCTTTGTTCCTCACCAACCAATCATCAGGAATTCAACTATTGACATGTTTACATACTTGGTCAATAACTTACTTGAACAATAAGTCAGTCACAGTGGTCTATACTGACATCAAAAAAGCTTTTATATTATTAAAAATTATGACTCAATATGGTTTTGATGATAACTTAGTGAATTGGTTAAACGAATTTTTAAATAGTAGGTCACAAAGTGTACTCATTAACAACACATTATCAGATCCTCTGAAAATTCACAGTGGAATACCACAAGGTGGAATCATTGGAAATTCTTTTTTTAATTTACATCAACGATATTACTTTAAATACTCACATTAAAAGCGAAATAAGCCTGTTTGCAGATGACGCAAATGTATTTAGCAAGTCAGAAACTTCTTTACAATTAACATTTGATAATATTCACAAATGGGTAAAAAACTAGAAAACTTGATTAAAATCCAAAAAAATGCCAAGTTCTAACCATCAATAAAAATAAACCCTTCCCTGTAAACCTTTTAATTAATAAAACTAAAATACTAGCAATAACTTTTTTTAAGACTTAGGAATATATATATCAAAAAATTTAAAATGGAACGAAGATGTAAATTATTTATATAAAATTGCTCAAAGTTCATCTTATCAAATACTTGAAAGTTTTAAGACCAGTTATGCTAGTATTCTTACTAAATTATTTGAAATCTACATTATTAGGATTGAGTCTGTGTAGAGAAATTTTACCCGTTTTGTTTGTAATAGATGCAACATTTCAAATACCTCATACAAAGATATATTGGTGAAGCTCAAGTTGGAGTCTCTAGAGTATAGATAGAAGATGGCAGTTTTATTTGATACCACTTTTTAAAATTGTTAATGGTAAATATAAAGAATTTTTTCAATCAGTTATTTTTTTTCTCAGACCAATTATAATTTGAGAAGAAATAATAAAAAAGTAAAGTGTAAATATAATTTTAATAACAGTCAGTGGCAAAAATCTTTTTTCTGCAGAACAATAAATATGTGGAATAAATTACCGCAGGATGTGGTTTTCGTGTGGGAGCGTGGAACATTTACGATTAAAACTAAAAAAAAAGATTTAAATAATATAAAGACAAGTAAAATACAGTGATTATCGATTAAAAATTAACTATAATAATGGTTTGAAGTAATTTCTATTTTAAAGTATTAGTATTATAAAGAATAATTTTTCTTCCCTACGCCTTCCCCCTACAGATTATAAGTTGTTATATATAATTTTTATAAATGTGTTATCTTTTATAGTCTATGCATAAGTTTGTATATGAGAATTTATTTCGTTTTGTTTTTTGTGCATACTAAGTTATAATTGATCATACAGAATTATTTGTTTGTAATTTTTTGCTATGTTATGTTTAGTTTTTTTAATTTTCATTAAATGTAGTTTGTTTGTTTTCTTTTTTAGTGTGTATTGTTTAAGCGGCTTAGGTTTTAATGCCCGAGTCCATCTTCGCACAATAAACTCCAACAATAATAATAATAATTAGTGATCTACAGAGGCCAAAAATTTTGGACTCGGCCGAATCCGAATCCGAGTCTTATTTTTAAATTAGCATTCGGCCGATTCCGAATCCGAATCTTATTTTCAAATTAGGGTTCAACCGAGTCCGAGTCCAAATCCTTAATGTCCCAGAGTTTTATAGACTTATACTCATCAAGGATAGTTTGCCTGATAGCTTTAAGCTTTCTTTACTTTGGGGGTTCGGGTGCAGTACAACTTCTTTCTTTGTCTAAAGATTCACTTTGAGTCTTTTTGTAACTCTCGCTGTGTTGAGTTTTCAAATGATCGTGCATGGAAGAGGTAGTATAGGACTTAGACTTGCTACTTCCTCTTTTTATCTTAGCTCTGCTGATATTGCATACTGCGATGGAGTTATCTTCCTAATTTATAGTAAAATATTTCCAGACTATTGAAGATATTATTAATTACATAAAAACTGTATTTTAAACTACTATGCAAAACATGATACTACAAAATACAAACCAATATATCTTTAAATAACTGTTAACCTTATGCTATTAAAAAGCTCAAGCATTTTTTATACTGACCTAAAAGTCAAACTTACTTCATGAAATTAACAACTCAATTACATTTTATATTAGTATTTATATGTATTTACATTCATAACAGAATAAAACCAGAAATAATTAAAAATAAGCATAATAATATAGAGCTAAAAATTTGCGAATATCTGCTTCAATATAATTTTTTTTTCTTAGCATAAATATTGACAATCAATAAAAAATTATAAATATAAATAAAACATTTATAAAATTTACTAACAAAACATCAAAATTGGAAAAATTAACAAAATAAGCTCTATCAGATTGTCAGAATATATAAAAAGTATATTTACATAAACAAACTACTAACAACATTTAATTATTCAGGTTGTCACTCTTTTAGTAAAAAAATCTGCCCCGAGTCCTGAGTCACCTCAAGATTTTTCAAATCCTTAGAAAAAATAACACCTTTTCGACATCAATGAAAATCAAGTTTTCAACAAAATTAGTTATAAAAAAAAGTATTGAAACTAATTCAACTAAGTATCATTATATATATATAAATATATAGAAATAACATACACAAAATAAACTTTTGCTTGGTACAGCTGTTTCTGCGTTTAATACGCGTCCTCAGCCAAGTTTTATTCAATGAAAAGCAAACTTGTAAGTACAGCAATAAAATTATACAAAATTAGGTATTACGTAATAATAGATAGTTGATTTTAGACAAAATTATTAACAGAGTTTTTAGATAAATTGCTTTCTATAATGTATGCATCCAGTTTGTAATTCGTTTCTTTTGTTTAAAGATTCAGATTTCTTAACTTTTAAAATTTCGATTTTTTCCGCATTGCACAATTTACATCCGTTTTTTAAACTGTATTTATTTTTCGTTCTTGTTAATATTTCCCACTGAATTTTAAAATTAACTTCGTCATTTTTTAATTTCCAAATGTACTGCGATAAAGTTGTCGTATTTTTATGTTTTTCGTGTTTGAAGCTGTACTTGTGCTTTGTGTAGCGATTCTTGAACGATAGTCCAGTCGACCCTACATAAAACTTGGTCTGGTTATCAGTTATGACTGTCGCTTTATATATAACATTTTCCATCAGGCAACTTCCATTTACCGGGCATTCTTGTTTTTTGCAGTCACACATTCG
>NW_028140026.1:0-36804 GCF_965202585.1 Thalia democratica | reverse complement strand
GAAATATAAAACAAGTTATAAGTTAAATATACTTTTTACTTAGCTGAGAGAGTATCACTTAAAATATGCTTAATTTAATAACAGTAAAAGCTAATATGTTCTACTTTAAGGACAAAACTTTTAGGTAAAACATTTTCGTCCACTTCTAAACCAATACTTGTCTAATGAAAACGACTTCAAGCCAAATTTTACAAGCAAAAAAAAAAGAATTGTAATTAAACTACGGTAACATGAACATATTTTAACTTTTAAATTTAAAATAGTCGTAGAAATAAGAACACCAGTTATGTATAAACTAAAAAATCTTAGCTTAGCAGATTACAATTTAAATATAAGTTCACTTTGTGCATGTTTATTGTAATGTATAATGAATGTTAGCACAACTGTGTTTGTATAGCTCATTAGTAAGAGCAATCTGTTCAACAAATTGGTTAGTACTTAGGTCGGAGAGCAAGTGTAATCCTGAAACTAACGTTATTGTAAAATTAAGTAAGTATTTTTACCAATAGGATGTAGCTTAAGTTTAAGGCTTTTACTTACTTTAAACGGGTTGTGTGAACGGACTAATACTTTAGAAAGAAGAATATACACAAAGGTTGATCAACGGAATCTCGGAAGTGTAAAGAACAAGAAGTTATTTACTTTAAAAGATAGTTTATAAATATAACTTGCATGTATTTTACATAAGTAGCACAAACCTAATAAATTATTCAAAAAAAAGAGACTACCTCATTATAACGCAACAATATGGTAAAGAAAAAAAAAATAAAATTTAAGGGTTTAATGTAGAAAAATAGCAGAAAAGGAAAAGTTCGTATAATGGATGCAAATGATTTTTTAAATTCCCTAACTTTATGTGGACAAATTAAGAAGAAAATGTTTAATGTATAAGTAGCATAAATTAAAAACAAGTGGCTCATGAGTATTTTAAATCTGTTATCTTTCATACAACTTGATAGTTTAATAAGTCTGTTATATGTTTTCGTTAAGTGAAAATTAAATTCAGTCATGTACTAGTCATGACTTAAAGGTACTAGCACATTTTCTCGTACATCCAAGTCATAACTAAAATAGGTGCCGACCAGCAGAGTAACCGGGCCTAAAGGACAAGAATTAAAAAAAAACTAAGGGCAGGCCGGGAGATGACAGGTGCGAAGCACCGTGTCATCGACCGGCCGTAGCCCTTTGTTTTTTTTTAATTCTTGTCCGCTACCTAAAACTTACCAATCAAACTCATCAATGTAAAACCACTCAGTCAATAATTAAGAAACTATCAACCGATATTACCGTCAGGCCTTTAATGGTTAAACACTAATAAGTTAGATCATATAAGCTCAAGGTTGTTTAAAAGATAACAGATAAAGACCGTACAAATATAACGCAAAAACGTACATTTGTTTGGCAGTTACGCTACTCACGGTCCATTTGACAGAAAAAGGTGGCCTCCAAGAAAAAAGGCCGCGAAGAAAAAGAGAGAATGAAAAAGTGAAAATTTTTTCGCCGGCGGAGCCGGCGAAATGCCTCAAAAAAATCATTTTAAATAATCTACATCAAAAATTTCCCACCCATTTTTCACATTAGGGGAATCCCCAATTTGAAAAAAATGGGTGACAGGGCTTTAAAAATTAGTGCGTACCTTACGCCGATGCGTATTTCTTAAAAATTACCTTCACTCGTAACTGGGAATGTAAATTAAAACAATTAGTGCGTACCTTACGCGGATGCGTACTTTTTAAAAATTATCTTTATTTGTAACAGGAAATGTGTATTTAAAAATTTAGTGCGTACCTTACGCCGATGCGTACCTTATGCGCTTAATATGGTTTAGATTGAAATGAAATTGGTTCAGCCATCAACCTCGTTAGTCACCTATTGTTTTACATATACACAGAAAACAGTTCATAGATCTAAGTGATGTACTTCTTAATGACAGAAAATGAACCAAATAAAATGATTACTATCAAATACAGGTTCTTTAAATGTTTACATGGACAAATCTATTTATATGATTGAACTGTGTTCTAAATACATTCAAACAATAGCCGCTTAACTTGCTTGTGTAAATTAACTTTACTTGGTAATCTTTTCAAAACAGTATAAAATTTAATTACTCAAAAATAAGTATGCACTTGAGATTTTGATTTAGATATTCTTGTCAAAAATTGTATTTAAATTGTCACACACTGTTTATAGCTTTATTTAAATTCAATTTTATACTGTTCCTACTACAAGATATCATACTATTGTATTTTTCATAATAACTTGACTATTTAAAAAACAATTATCTCTTTACCTATTAAAAACATATGCTTTTTATGCACTGTTACTAGAACTACTCACTAGTGTATTTTATTAACTTTATATTTTTACTAATAGACTTGAAATTAGACTGTCTAGTGCATTAATCATTGAACTCAGACAGCTTATTAAGTTAACATATAAACTAAAGGTGTTTACTATTTTGAATTCATCAATACATTGTTACAAACTAAAACAATCAAACCATACTACTCTATGTGACTGATTTTCCTGTTATTCATTTCAAAACTACCTGCATCTTAAATACTCTGCAGGTAATTTAAAACTTTTATACTATTCCCAAAATTTAGTCTTAACACAAGTACATTGAGTTTTTAACCATATTTAATGTTGTTTCATTAGCATTAAACCTTTTAATCTTCTAACAAATGATCTACCTTTGACACATACATAGAAAACAGTACAGCAAGTTTTTGATAAAAGCTTGTTAGTGCACTTATATGAACAAAAGTAATTGTTGATAGATAAAAGACTAGAAAGAAGTTAGTGATAGAAGAACAGAAAAATTTTAAACAAAAGTAAACTTCATACACATATGCACTAACAACCTTTAAATTTTGCTTGCTGTGAACTGCTTTGTAAGTATATATGAATGCAAACTTAAAATTTGGAACATTTTTCCATTTCCTTTTACTAAAAAACCTATTCCTGATATGGTTTAATTGGTTTCTTTTGTAAACAATTCAATAAAACAGTTAGCTTTTGAAACTTATAGAGAAGTACTACAATTTTGTTTTAAAATCGCTATTGCTACTTATCTTACATGCACATTTTAAAATGTACTTCTTATTGCAATTGATTAATCTAAAAATTTGTAAACTACATTAATACAATCTGAGTTTAAATTCTATGCTGTAAATAAACTTCTACACTTAGCTTGCTGTCTATATGGGCTTCATTCATGAATAAAATACATATGTATACAATCTTATAAAATTAAACACAAGTGTTGCTACTTATTAATGATCTTATTCACATTTGAGTCTAATTTAAGTTTACTGTTAAGGTAGCCTATTAATTTTAGGAGAATGAAGCCCAAGTACAATGATATGTTTATGATATTTAACATTTGGTCGTTATAAACCAAGGTTACCAATCTTTGAATAGAAAATGCTTGTCTGAATTATTTGTGTAAAATTTACAAAAAAAAAGTGATAAAATATAAAAGCTTAACAAGTTTAAAGTTATTCAGGCCTGAGTACTCAAAGATTTACAATGCTAACAAAGGGTCTCAATTAACAAACAAAAATTTAATGACAACAAAGGGTTTAAAGTTTACTTATTTTTACTACTGATACCTAACTAGTCTGATTGGTAACCCTGGCGAAAACAATTAGTTAATTCTAGGACTATTTTATCTAATACAACAAACTAACCTCAACAACTGCTACTGAAGTAGGTACTCCCCATCCAATTGGAACCATGTTCAAAATCCATTTATAAAACTTAACATGAAGGAAAAAATCAAAGTTACAACTTATAAAGATACAACCTTTGAAACAAACTGAGAAGTTTTAAAATTTTGAAAAGGCTTAGAGAACTTTTTTTTGCTCAGCTTACTTTACAATGATGTTTCAATCTTAACTTTTGGCAAAAATTATACAGATTGCAAGAGATGCTAGTTTTTAAAGCCTCTTGGTTTCATTCTAGCATCATGTAAGTGCATTCAGACTAATTGACTCTCTGAGCATGTCATGCTAGTTTGTAGTAAAAATTTTAGACTAAAGATTGATTTTGTGACTAAGATTGTTTCATTCATATGCTTAATGAAAATTAAGAATATAAAATTAAGAGCTTTGTCAAAGGTTTTGTAAAAGATAAATAAAGTTTAATATCAACAAATACTTCAAAGACTGTTGATTCTTAACTAGATCAACACACTTCTTAAACTTAATCATAAAGTATAAAGAAGTTAATGTTTTAGAAGATAAAATGTAAAACCATCAATTATAAGATTTGTATTAAACAATATTGACAGTTAATAGATGAAGTACTTTGTTTAGTGTGCTCAAACTGCACATTGAAAGAAAGAAAGAAAAATTAAGTCCAGAGCCTAGAGCTCCTTCTTCTACAACTACTTTTAGCAAATGAGTTTGCCCAGGCAAAAATTTTTTTTACAAAATGCTATCTTGTTGTGATGTCACATTAAAATGTAAGATTTTCCAGAATTCTTAAAAAACTACAAATCGAAACACTATCTGAGCATAGCAGAGCGATTTTTGACTTTTTCGAACACAAAGTATAATTTATTTGACGTAGTGCTAAACATTACTTTTTTTTATCATTTGTAAAAGCTAAAATTACTTGTTTACATTGTTTAAACCTTATTTTAGTTTGACGATTCTTTTATTTATTCTTTTTATAGTTTTTTTTTTCTTAAGTTTTTGTTTTTTTACTGTATAAGTGATGCTTGGTTAAACATATTAGTTAAAATTGAAGTTAAAAAAATCATAATGCTCATGTAAACTACAATCGACAACATTTAAATAGTATATAAAACAAGTATTAAACTCTAAATTACACAAAACTGCTTTTAATTTATTTTAAAATTGTTTATCACTTAATAATTTGTTAAAGATGAATTATGTGTATTTTAGAAACCTTAATACATCAGTTTAAAGCACTACATTTAAAGCTTTGGAAACTCATTTTAGTTATAATTTAGTTTAAAACGTTTTGCCATGTTTGCCAAAACTACAGAGTTTTTGTAGTCATTGATATACATCAACTTGTTCAACTTTAAATTTGAAGCAAATAGATAAAAAACCATATTGTGTATAGAGATAGTATAAGCCTAACATAGACACTGTAATAATAACATTTATGAATGACTGAAAAAAAACTTGGCTTTTTTTGATTATAGCAAAAAAATCCATATGTCACAGCATAAAAAAAACAGTTTAATAATCTTTGATTCACTGTTTGTTCACTGTTTTGAACCTTACATGTTAAATAAAAGCTGATCATGCCACTTCAATGTTTAATGTTTTTTTACTATGAAATATAAAGAAATCCTTACTTAAATAATACCTTCATTGTATTAAGATGTTTTAATTATTTTCAAATAAACAAGCAATAGGTAAGATGTCAAGTGTATTCACTGACTTGATTTCTTTTTTGTCTTAAGTACTAATTTATTACACTAGCATTAAATGTAATACTGTTTTTTTTTAATTTACTAAATAAATAATGACACATAAATCATTGATAAGTTCCTGAAACAACTTAAACTAATGATCTCAACATACAAGTTTGTTTTTTTACATTTGAAAACAGTATAGTCTTAAGTTAAAAATATATTGTTACAATGAAAATATGATCAACTGTTGTTATAATTGAACAATGAGTTTCAAGCAGTTTTAAGCCACAAGGAAGATGGTAGCAAAACTGATCAGTTTAAATTTTCCTCAAGTAAGTTAAATGTTTTATTTAACTAATACATTAATAATTACTAAACAAGTATTTTCAATAGACTGCTGTAAAATATTCTCATGTAGCTAGAACAAGTTATATCTTAAAACTTTTCTATACTTGGAAAGTTTTAATTGTGATTTTTTTTGATAACTTCCAACAATAAACTAAAGTAGTAGTTGAAAAATTTGCAAAATTTAATTTTTCAAATGTTTTTATATCAAATAATGTGTTCTAAAACAGGTGTACAGTCTTGCAGATTGAACAAGCAAAAGAAAAACAAAACTTACCAAACAAAGCTATGAAAAAGAACAGCTGATCAATATCATTTAGTTTCAATGAAATTCTTATCCCAAAATAACCCTTGCAATGGTTAGTTTCAAGCATAAACCTAATAAATTTGAAAGCTCTAAATAAAAAAGATTTAATAAAAATTCTTTTCAATGTCTTAATAGTATAACTTAAAAGTTTACTTAAAAGTTATTTCACAGAACATTACATTAACTTATAACTACTAAAAGTTCCTTTGAAAATGACTGTATCTCACAAACTAGTAAATGTAAATTTTTAAATAATATTGATTTGGTATAAAACACATCACTGCAAATAAAATTTTATCTTTAGACAGTACTCTTAGAAATTTTTTTAATTTGAATAAATTTAAACTTTATACAAAGGTTATATTAGTTTCTATAAAATTTAGTATACAACTACAACCTAATCTAGTTCAACAAAAAAAAATGCCTTAATTTTTTCTATATTTGTTGGTTATAACTAAAGTTAATTGAGTTTAAATAGTGAAACTGATTCTTTTACAAATGACAGCTTTAAATAAACTCTTTCAAAACTAGACTAGTTTTGTGATTTTATGTTAGATGTTTTTTGCTAGTTCCTAAATGCATTTAACTATTTAATATTTTGTCTGTTAATTTACATTGAAATAGACTTGATTTTTATGCAAACCTCTTTTGCACAGTATTCAAGAAACTTAACTCAGATTTAGACTAATTTGTAACATACATGACTTCTACAACTATGAAATAATCAAAAGTAAAGTAAAATTGTTGTAAGTATATTCAAACAGGTATTTTGTACAATATCAAATGTTTAATGAAAATAAATCATAATTTATTTTAAGCAGTGTGGGTAATTTTTGTTGTTTGTACTATATATTAAAAAACATTTAAACCCTACTTTTATATGCTACTCTTGTAAAAAATAAAAGTCTGGCCATCTGATAAAAAAATGTGCTAAAAGATATTTACAATCAAAGCTTAACAACATTTTCTGAAAGAATCCTGCAATTATTCTAAAGTTAGTTTTTGAAATACACACTTAAAGATTGTTGTTTAAAGTAAATACGAAAATGCTTACTACTTTAGGAACTTTTATAACTTCATATATTTTTTTCTTAACTTTCTTATAAATAAAAACAAAATAAAATTCTTAATCTAGCAAATTTTCAGGCAACACAAATCAAGTGTGAAAGTGAATTTTAGTGGGCATGGGGAAATGCAGTCCAAGATGTTCTGTGAACGACCATGCACTTGATTGCAGTGATGGAGTAGTGACCTACGTATCAATTCGAAAGACCAAAGCCATCTTGGAAGATTGGAAGTTGAACTGAAGGACTTAATAAATGATCAACTTAATAAATAGAGTTTACATAACATCAACAGAACTTTTTTCATTTATTTATAAGCAGTAGGCTAGTATTTATTTTTCATCTTAGTAGGTATTTGTATGTTTTTGAGTGTTTTAATTGGATCAGTCTAGTTTATAGAAAGTTTTACTATGTTTTTTTTCTCTGTTTATAGTTTGTTAGTGTATCAGTAAACAATTTCATTCAATAGTCTACATTTCATCTGTGTAAATAAAATTATTAATTTCTATATAATTTTTGCTAGAGAAAAAGAAAGATAAATATATAAATCTTAAGCTGAAATTACTGATAAAATTTCAAACTAGTAATAGGTTGACTTGTTTTATGATTACTATTTTTTTATTTAATTTTTATTTATTAAGTATTACAAGTGTTTCTTTGTGATTGTTTATTTTATTATTTAGTTTTAGTTAAACTCCTATTTTTAGATATTTACACAAATTTGAAAAAAAAAACTAATAGTTTTAATTGAAAGGATATATTTGTTTTATAATTTTTGTTTAGTTAAAGACAAAAAACTTTTCTTTTTATTAAATACAGCTTTGTTTTGTTTTTCTTTATTTTTAAATATTGCAGCTTGATATTGCAGACCACCAAAAGAGTAATTTCTTTTTTTTTTTAATTATAGCAGACAACTAGTCTAAGAAGCTTTCATGAACAAAGCTTAACACGAAATTCAGTCATGAAAAATTAAAGGAGTTTTTAAAGTTATACTTTAACTTAAATTCTATGCTAAGCTCTTAGTAATACTAAACAAAATTGCCTCCAATTGTTAAAATTAATTTCAATTAGATTTTAGCTACATTTTACGTTCAAACTTTGAACTATAATTTACAGCTGTACTACAATAACCTAATTAATTGCTGGTAACAAATTTTATTACCATGTTTTTTTGTGATATACACCTTAGCTTACTTCTAAAAACACATTTTTAATTAGGTCATTCGAGCTAACAAAAATCTTATTCAATATCCGAATGCTAACAAACAACTTAGTTTTTAACTTCACTAGAATATTAAAGTTTTGAAATCAGTACAAAGTTTTCAGCTATATATTTTTACGAATACAAGTTTAAACTATTGAAATACATGTAATTGCTTGTTTAGTCAACTAACTCGTGTTAATTGTGAAATGTTTTTAATCTGCTAAAAGTTTGTATAAAATAATTCGTTTAAACTGAAGCTAAAGAAGTTTTTAAGTTTCTTATAAACATACTTGAAAGTACTTGAAAAATCGTCTTCTTTATATTTTTACTTGTAGTTAAATTAATTCAAGTAGTTGCTTACACTCGTTTTGCACTTTCGCACGAAAATGGCTCGAGAATCAAATGTAATCAACGAGTCAGCGAAGGAGACGCAGAGGTCTGATGTGCCATCAGAGTAAGATGGCCGAGATGTAGAAAAGTTGAGGTGACCAAGCATGTACGAGGAGCGATTACGGGAAACAACGAGGTCGAGTACTATCAGTGATGAATTAAAAAAAATTCTTTCAGTTTTTTGTCTTTTTGTAAATTGTTTAAAGTTTTTAACTAATTCTGCACGTCATCGACGGATTTTAAAGCATTATCAAAGTAAAGTAATATCTTTTTTACAAATAAAAAGATATAAGTCGCCGACAATTGGCAGTCAACTTTCATTTTAGCTTCTATATTAGAGGTTGTTTAGTGTTTCTTTACAAATTCAAAACTAATTAAAGAAAATATTTTCTTAATCATAAGTGTAAATTCCAAAATAGCGAAATAAGTTGAGAGAATGTAACGATTCAGCATTGTTTTTTCTCAATCGAAAGCGGTGTTCTTCCTTTTTTCTTTTCTCTCAAACTATTCAAACCACTTAAATTCAGTGACGCGCTTGTTTTAGTGAGTTAGTTTTTGAGTGTGCTAGTTATAACGCTATTGCTGAAGTGTCGTGTTCGCATCGTACGTTTTGTACGACAGCGACTGATTTTATATGAACTTTTGAATGAAAGTAGTTTATTTGTACAGTTTGTTATTGTGTTTATCGCATTTTCTATTCACCGTAATACAGCTTTTTGCTTCTAAGACTCGAATTCTTTATATACAGTTAGTTAAAGCATTTTAACAATCTAACTACTTAATTAGGGTAAGCTTAAATGATAGTCTTAGTTAATTCTTATTTTACAAGTCGACTTATCTAAGTCAATTCGATACATTAAAATAACCGTCACCGATATTGTTATAGCGCGTTAAGTCAGTTAATAGCCAAGTTCGCGTCAATAAGTAATCGGTAGATCGGCAAAGCGTTTTTGAAATCGAACTTTTCGAAAAATTATTTAAAACCCATTCAAGTCGGCTCTGTAGAAAGTGTTGAAGTTTGTATAACAACCTTATTATATATATTTATATTATAAATAAACAACTGATTTTCGAATCGTTTACTTAGTTTTAATGTGCATATCCTCAGAACGCAATAAAGAACAAAGTAAAATTTTAAAGAACTACACAAAAAAAAACACATTGTGACGTTTCAACTAAAATTGAATAATTTTAGTTAGCCTATTTTAAAAACAAATTATGTACAAGTAAACTTATTTTTGCTTTGTTTGTTTTTGTTTTTTGATTTGTTTTCTTGTTATTTGTTGTTATTATTTAGTGGTTTTTGCTCTTTTGAAATAATTTTTTGATTATGGAGGCAGGGTTGCTGCCTTTCTTTTCTTTTATTTAATGACAAATCTTTTTTAATTTGTTCAATCTCGTACTTTTCCAAGCAACATAAATGGCATGTTTAATTGTTTTTCGGTTTCGTTTTGGTTCTGCAGAGTATTTTACTAGTTCAAACACTGTTGAAGCATATGACCATGTTAGAGATACCTGGAAAAACATGCCAAATATGATTAATGGAAGATTTCGTAACAAATCAGTTACAGTAAAAAACAAATTATTTGTAATTGGTGGGTTATTTAAATACAAATGTGAAGTATTTGATTCAACTACAAATAAGTTTACTTTGTTAAAACATACTTCACAAGGTTCTGGACTAGATTTATGTGACCCTTCTGAAGTTATTACAATCGGCAGTAAGATTTTTGTTTTTCAGAAAAACAGTGAAGTCAAAACCTACGACTCTAAAAACAATGAGTGGTCTGTTAAAATATGTGAAGCAACGAAAGATATAATGTTTTTTTCTTGTGTTAAAATACCCGAAAAATGGTTAAAGAGCAATATAAAAACGATTTAGTAAAAAAATACTTTAAAATTGTTAAGATATTAATGTTAAATTTATAGTATTTTTTAATAAAATTTGATAAAAAACTAGTTTATATAAACATTTATCTTTCATTAATAGGATTTCAAATTGAAGATGCACTATATTATACGATTTTCTTTATAGATATCACATTTTATTCTCTACTATAATTACATTTTTTAACGTAAATACTAAATTGGTTTAAGATATTTTACACCTAATAAATTTATTTCTGCAAATAATGATTTATAAGTTTGATGATTTTAAATAATAGACATAACTTTTCAAAAACCGATAGATTATAAATATTTGATGTTTTATATGATGTGTTGAGAATTTTATATTTCATAATATAGGTTAATAAACAGAATCTAAGTCTATTACGAATATATTAATGAAAGGTATTTCGTACACCAGGTCTCGCATAAACTACATTGAGCGTTTTTTTGTGGTTTAATAAATGATCTATATAACAAATTGTTATCCTTATACTTCTTTAGCTTTTTGAAAATGGTACAAAATTAAGATAAGTAAACCACATAAACAATAAAAATTGTCGGTTTTACTAAAGGCTAAATGGTTACATTACCAATTTTTATATTTAAAACAGTAGAAAAAAAAAGTATACTTGTTTCTTTTATTAATATGTGTTATTTTTTTATTATTATGAGACAAATATTTTTAAGTAGAAGTTTATTATTAATTCAATATTAGAGTAATGCTGTAGGTTTCAATATAGTTATATTTCAAAAGGCAAACCTTAATCGAATCTAATTTATCTAGAGAAGAAAAACGCAATGTAATATTTGTTGTTATAATTTCAGTGGATATTTATTGAAAAAAAAATCATTATAATAAAAAAATTAGAACTATATACTCGTTAGCAAAGTGTTATTCGTTTGAATAAAGAAATGTCGTATTAAACAAACTGTTAGATACATAATCAAATTTGCTTAAAAACACGTTTAAATTATATTTTGGCTCATAAAATTGATTAATGTTTCGATTTTTTTAGTACATGCAAAAAAAAAAATGTTTTTAAAATCTTACACAAGGTTTAAAAAAATAAAAATATTTCTTTTTTATATTTGTGATGTATACAAGCCCTAATGATTTTAAAATATTATAATTTTTTTTTTTTGAGAAAGTTTATTTATACTCAGAAAAGATTTTTTTTAATTAAGAAAATTTAAAATAAGCTAAAACTGGAAAAGTATATCGGATGATTAAGCTAGTAATAGAAAAAAAATTGTAGATAAAATAAATGTGTTTTAAGATAATGTAGTTCTTAATACAGTCAAGTTTAAACACTTTATTACTTGTTTTTAAAAAATGTATTATTTAAAATAAAGTATATATTTTTATATACGAGTTTAGAAAAACAGTCGTACAAAAATACTCACGTTTTGTATTTCATAATTTTTTTAAATTTGGAAGTCAATAAAAAACAATTTTTCTTTTAGTTACGTAGAAAAGTTATGCGTAACTTATTTTAACGTTAAAGTTTACAAAAACGAAAATATTTACTACTCTAAGATAGTTATAAACTAAAAACTAAAACTTTCAGTTGTCTACACAATTCTAATTTTTATGAATTTCTAACTATTCTTATTAAATTTTATATGCTAATTTTATCTTTAATACAAGGAGCACACTGTTTCTAACAAGCAGTTATTTCTAAACCAAACAATTTTACCCCGATCGTTTCTAACCCTATCACTTCTAACCAAGTTTTAAATTACTCAATCGTTTCTACCCGACCAGTTCATACCAGATCATAACTTACTTAATCACTTTTAACCCCATCATTTCTAAAAATGTTAACCTAAAGAAAGCTTAAAAAAAAGTTAATTTATTTTATGCAAACAATTTTAGCGATGTAAAAAGTTTGCCACACATGAAAGAAGCTAGATGGTATTTTGAAGCAGTTTGTTTTAAAGGTGAAATTTATGTGTTTGGTGGCGTTGATAACAATAACAATGTGATAAATACAGTAGAAAAATACTCACCTGGTACCAACACTTGGGAGTATATAACTAATATGATAGATAATCGTAAATTTTTTATAGCTTGTTCTTTTATGGATAATGTTTATATCATTGGTGGCTATATACATCTTGATATAAAATGGCACGATACAGCTACTTGTTTTGAATTTAATACAAAAATTCTGAAATGGAATGAAGTATCAGGAATGAACATTGCAAGAAGGTTTTCAGCTTGCTCGGTATTTGAAGGAAGAATTGTCGTATCTGGTGGATATGATAGTTCAAACACTGTTGAAGCATATGACCATGTTGGAGATACCTGGGAAAACATGGCAAATATGATTAATGGAAGATTTCGTCACAAATCAGTTGCTGTAAAAAACAAATTATTTGTAATTGGTGGATTATCTACAAACAATTGTGAAGTTTTTGATTCAAATAGTAATAAGTTTACTTTCTTAAAACATCCTTCACGTGCTTATGAATTTGAATTATATGACCCTTTTAAAGTGATAACAGTTGGTAGTAAGATTTTTATTTTTCAGAGTAATAGTGAAGTCAAAACCTACGACTTTGAAAACGATGAATGGTCAGTAAAAGTATGTGAAGCAACAAAAGATTTAATGTTTTTTTCTTGTGTTAAGATACCTGTGTAATGGTTTACAAGAAACATTAATAAACTTAAGTAAATAAATTACAAAAACTTTTTTTTTGCATTTATTGCTTTAAATTAATTGAGGTCTAGTGTTGGCGTGTGTATAGGTACTTAGTAGAATTTTAAAAATATGCTAGAAATTAATAGCTGGTTTTCTGAATGTATTTAAGATAAAAACGTAATAAATTTATTAAAAGTTTTGTATCATTTTATGTTAGTTTTTCCGTGATCTCAATGTGATATTAATAATATTTTTAATAAAGTTTTGTACAAAAATACAGATATTCAACTATCTTTAATAAGTTATTAAATTTAAGGTGCAGAATATTAAATAATTTTATTATAGGTATAACAATTTATTCTTTACTACAAGTAAGTCTTTTAACGTAAGACCTCAATTTGTTTTGCACATATTACACATAATAAATTTGTTTCAACAAATAACAATTTGAAAATTCTATCGATTTTAAAAAGTCCACATAATTTTGCAAATATAATAGAATAGATTAAAAAAAAATATTTTTTATCTGTTGAGGAATTTTATATATTTATATATTTCATTCGCAGTATTTGAGTATGTTTGTCCTCGACAAGACATTAAGCTGTATCTAAGTAATGTGTGACTCGATGACCGAAACATTTTTTTGTGCAACAGGTCTTTAGATGAAATATTTTAAGCGTTTTTTTTGTGTTCAATAAGTAGTGATCTATATAGTATATGTTATCGTTTTCTAACTAGTTTAATTAAACCGTAAACGCTAAGCAAACTAAATAATATATTTAAGTCTTTTACGACTCGATTACAGAAAGGTTCTATCGTACACTAGCTTCCCGCATCAATTATTTTTTTGTTCAACAAATAACGTATTTACAGCCGAATGACTACGACTCTGTTTATGATGACTAACCACCAAACTGTGACCAAAGAAACTTCTTAAGTAAAGCTGTTGAAATTTTTTTGTTGAAGCTTTTAAGCGTTGTTGTCAGATTTTAATCAGAATAAAGCCTAATGTATTTAAAACACGTTTAAATTTTTTGTAATCTAGCAACTTTACTTAACACTACTTGTTATTTTTCTAACTGATGTTTTGGTCAAATTGCTGTATATGGTTTGTAGCACAGTTGTCAGGCTGGATATCAAGGTTTTTTACAGATGATGGAAAACTTTAAGTTTTTCAATTTAAACTTTTACTAGTGATGCTAATACTATCAATAAAATTATCAGTGTTTTAATTATTACGTCACTTTACTTAAAACTTCGATGTTTTCAAAATTTTGTAGAGTAAAAGTGGACTGGACAGAAAAACTTTCATTTTTGTAATGAAAAAGGGGTGAATTTTACATTTAGAATGATAAATAAAAATAACTGTTTTATAAACACTGAAGTTAAAGTTTCGAGCAAGTTTAAAAAAATTAGTATATAATTGAAAATTTGGATAAAAAGTTATGGTCGAAACAAATACAAAACATTGTAAAAAATATATCAAGCATATGCAATATGAACTGTAATCAAAAACTAATAGAGACACTACATGTGTTTGAAAGATGTGAAAAAGTGACTGTTTACATAAATTCAACGGTTAAACTAAATTTTAAAGTTACTCAGCTGATGCAAGTAATTTAATTCAGCTTTGAAACAAAAGCAAAGTAAAATCTAAGGGCTAGAGATGTCTTAAGTTGGTATGTTTGAACTTGCTTTAAACAAGAAACTAATTCTAAGTGTTTTTAATAACACAAAGTAAAAATTTACAGTATTTTAGACATAGAATTTGAACAGGCGACGATACAGCGAACAACCAAGATTAATTCAAGGAAACATAAAACAACAACGCCACTCTGAATTAGTTCCATATAATTGTTGAACTTGATTTAGAGCATGATAGCCGGATTATTTACTACAAATATGTATAACTTGTAGTCAATATCCAGCAAATAATACTAAAAACCACGGTACAAAAATACGAAACTTTTTTTGAAAATTTCTTCCAGGTTTTTTAAGAAGCTCTTTTTTAGTACAAAATAAAATTAAAGCTGAAAATTTGTTTTAATCAGTAAACAACGTACTATTACGAAAATTTAGATATATTTTTTGAATGATAAACATTTTTTTCTATATGAATCGTATTTAATAGAATTTTCAATACTTAACATAAAAAAAATCTTATTTCTTTTTTAAATTTCAGATATTTACAGGTTTTTTAATGATTTTAGTTCAAAATACTAGGTTTTCTTAGAGTATTTCAACCCAAATTGTCAAATACCAGGTTTTCAAGTCTTTTTGCAACCCTGTTTATATACTACTTTGGTACTTTAAAAGATTTTGCTTATTATACAACTGTGGTAATTAACTGTAGTAGTAACTAACGAAGTTACTTTACAGAAATTAAGCTACTAAAAATTTTAGAAGGAAAATAAATGAACCGATGGTTTATCACAGAGATTACTTTAATATTTAAACAGAAACTAGATTTAAAAACCAAAAAATCTTAGATATTGTTTAAATTAATCTTGAAAGAAATATATACAATAAGTAGGAAATAAAGAACATAAAACAATGGACTGGTACAGAAAAGATTAAAAAATGGTTTTTGAAGCTGAAAAAAACAAAAAGTATTCAAGCTTGATGTGCAATATATCTACAACAACCAACAAGATATAACTAACAAAAGAATGTTTCACATTTATGTATCAAAGCAAAGATATAAGATAAAAATGTCGGACAAATTGATGTTATTCAATAAGGCTTGAGTATTTATTAAAACAAAAAAAAAAGTTAATCTAGCTGTTTTTAGATTTGATACACACTTAGCGTTAAAAAAGTCACGTGTAACGGTCAAATATCAAATAAAAATTATATATACCATGAAAATGGACTGAAGAAGTCATAAAGACTTTAAATAGGAAGTTTATTTGAACTGTGTTACTTAATTGAAGGTAAAATAAGTATTTTTTGAGACTTAAAGTTGAACTAATCAACAAACCAACACAACAAGATGATGATTGACAATATAATACTAATAAAGAATGTAGTGGGCTAGAAGTAGAACTAACTTACGAAACAACAAAATAGAAATTTAATATCGTTTTAGACTTATAAACAAACGGTATCAATTTTGGAGAAACTATAGAGTATATTTTTCAAAAAGAATTTTTATTAATTTTACAGTAATACAAACAAAATAATGAGCTACCAACTAAAACACAAAATTGGATCTAATTTCAATATTGTTAGAATAAGGTATGTTTAAATACGGTTATGACATAATTCACAACTAAAATTAAATTATTTGAAATACTTAAATTGTTGTAAAAAATAACTAAAGATAACATTCTCAAAATACGAATTAGTTGGCGTAACGGCATTTGATTTAATTAATCAAAAGTACAGAGCTTTGAAACGTTGAAACATTTTTTTTATTTTGTAAAATAAATCCATGTGGTTGCTTATAAATTCTAAGTAAAACAAAAAACACCTAGTATGTCTAATTGTAATTAAACTAAAACAGTGACATGAACAACTTATAACTGACTTTTATAAACAAACCGTCTACAAGATATTTGGCATTTATGAGACAGTATTAAACACCATAAAACACTTTACTTATTTTAATTACAATAGATATTGAAAAACTAAACTACAATGCAAAACTTTTGTGTTACTTATAGAACAATACCAAGGTTCTCTACTATAAAACTTAACCGTTCATATTAAAACACCAAGGATATGTACTATAAAACATTAAGCTTTACTTTTAGTTTAAACATGTCTGTTAAAACAAATAATAAAACTGTGTTTAGTATTTAGTTTGCTATGGGCTGTTAGTAGATTAAGTACGAAACAGCATTAACTCTCAATAACAAACACTATTGGTTCAGGTTGAACAAAAGTTTAAATATTGTCAGTCATAAGAAATCATAAAAATATCTAAAAACATGAAAAGTGATACAATTTAATGTCGATAAGAGTGAAACATATATTTTAGTTAACCCTGAGTTTTATTCACTTATAAATCAATAATTATCCTACTTTTAACGACCCTACAAGAATTTCTAAGCATACAAAATACATTTTAAATATAAGTATATATAATTATATTCAGTCTTTACTTAACCTTGGGCAAGATTTAGAACTAAATTACAAAACAAAAAACATAACATAACAACAAGCAAGACTTATACACAAACAATATCAATTAAAGAGAAACCGTAGATTCATTTAAAATAAACCTTGAAATAATTTTACTGTAACAACAACAATTTTTAATTAAAAATATAAAACTGGATTTGTTAAGGTAAAATTAATCATGAGTAAAACATACTTTTCAATCCGGGAACAACTTTTAAACCAAAATTTATCGAAGTATAATTAATGTAGTAAGGAAGTATAATTAGACTTACAAATAGTCATTAGAATAAGTTCATAAGAAACATTTTTTGCCACAAACTTTAAAAAATTCTACAGTAACATCAATGAAAAATTAACTAAAATATGATGTAATTTTTTGATTGGAAATAAATAAATCATTTCTAAAAGACATTTTGAACTAATTTCAGGTTTTGTTAAGCTCCATTGAGTTTTATACTGGTGATAAAGAGAAGAAGTAAGAATGTTAAGATAGTAATTTAAGAAAAGATAGGAAACAGAACATAACATTTAGTTAGCTGTTTTAGTTATGGAAACATATATGAAGCTTTGAGGCATTGTTAAACCAAACAGTTTAGATTTTATAAGAAACAAAATGCAATACTTATTCTTAATGTTTTTAACATTATTTACATATTTGCCAAAAGTACAACTTAGACAAGACCATTACGTAAGATAGCCAAAAAAAACTAGGCTTTAAATGGAGTTATCAAAATTACTATAAACAATAACTAAACAAGACTTAAAATGATTTTTGAACTGGGCTAAAATTGTTTGATTGTAACAAAAACATAAGTTAAGCTAGCTATTGTTAATTTTTTTAATTTAGAGGCACATTTAATGTTTGGTTGTAGAAGACCTAATAAACTTTAAATGACGTGAAACTAATACTAAAAATATCACAAAGCTTTTATATCGGAAGCATATTCGAACTGTAATTATTATCTTTAAGTTTAAGTTAATAAATGTTGTTTAAAGAATAAAATTGAAAATAAACCAGCGCAACAAGATGATAATTAATGATAAAATACTTAGAACTTATTTTTTTCAATTAGTATACTTTGAAAATTATAGGAGAATATAAGAAAATATACAGATGTATATATTAGAATGATTTAAGAGAAACCATAGTTAAAGAAATTTTTAATTAATGTTACAGTAATACGAACAAAAAAATGAACTACCAACTAAAAATACGAAATTAGATATAATTTTAATCTCGTTGAGAATAAGTATGTTTAATCACGAATAACACATAATTCTTAAAGCTCTATTCTAAACCAATATTTTTTTTTAAATAAATTGCACTATTTGAAATGATCGAACAACGTATTGACAAATTAGGGCAAATTTACGAACCAGAGTTGCCATAATACTATTGTTTCTATGCCAGTTGAACGCTGAACACTTATTAAACGTTGGTTTATTTAAAACTAAAACCTCTAGTAATTAGTTTGTAAGGCAAGCAATTGGTTTAAACAAGTATGTTGTAAGCAATTAAAAGCCAGATGCAGGAAACTCAATTGAATTTTATATTGAAAATAAACTAATTTTTTAGTAATATTAGATGTAGAGTGAATAGTCTAAGTAGATTTGGTAATTTAAAGTAGGATTATTTGTATTACTTTAAGAAGTAAAATTAAAGGAAAAAAAATCGTAAACATCTGCTTCACTTAAATTAAATATAAACACATGCATAAATTTCTAGAGATCTATCGTTTAGATGTAAATAAAATTACCCTTTTCACCTTATTTATCTTATTGAGAAATGCGTCCAAAATCAAACCAACCAAATTGTTCTAGCTTATTAATAAAAAACATAAGTTAGTGTAATAAATTACGAACAACAATGCAAAAACTAAGAAAAAGCTAGAAGCTCTTTATCCATACATCTGGACACTTTAAACGATATGTTACTAAAGTTTGAGAAAGTTAGCGTACTAAAAGAGACTTCAAGATGACGTAACATTGGTGGGTACTAAGACTAAGTAAAGTTCAACTAAAATACCTAAATTTAATGGACAAAAAAATATGTTTCGTTACTATAACAATGCATACAACTTTATGTGGACAAACTAAGACATTTGTTATGAGAAATTTGAAATTAATTGGTAGTTAAGTGGAAACCCGTGGAAACTTGTTTTAATAAGCCTTAAAATTATTTTACAGTAACAACAGCAAAAAAATGAAGTGTCTAACTTAATTAAAATTATTAATAATATTAAAGTATAATAACGAACTTGACTTATAAACAAACTTTAGAATAAATTAAACCGTAAATAAATTCAAATAAAAATTTGGCTTAAATGGCACAACATAAATTCAGCTGAAAAAAACTCTAAACAAAATCTTTAAATAAGCCTGTAAGTGGGATGTATATTTCAACTGTAATTATTACTTGAAAGAAACAGTTTAATCTTTTAGATTTATAGATAATCATATGTTGTTTATGACATAAAACTAGAAATAATCATATAAACCAAAAATATGGTAATAGGTAATAAAGCACAAAATGGTAATAATTAATGATTAAGTAATTAGAATTTATTGTAATTTTGACATTAGTTTAATTTAAACGCAGGAATAAAGTATAAAAAGAGTTAATTGCCATATACATATGTATTATTTAATTGCACCTTATCCAATATTTATTATGATGTTATGATTACATTACCTTATCGATATTCCTTACGTCCTTAAATATAAAATATTTAAATTAAATGTACACGCATTACAAACTTACGAATTTGAGGATACTAAATGCTTATAAGCAAAAATATCATTTAGACGAGACAAGTATGTATGATCTGCTCATTCTTGTATACAAAAAACTTTGCTTAATCGTACTACAAAAACTATTTTAAAAAATAGTACACAAGACCTCAAAAATAAAATAGTTACTTAATTGGCGTAACTGTGTTTGTTTAAAAAAAATTAAAGCTGGTAAACAGTTTATCAATTCGCCATTTTTAGTTTAGCTAAAGACAGTTTTATAGTGTTAATATATACAAGGTTGTCACATATCTAGTTGAAAAAATTTACGGATTTTTTAATTTAATTCAAAAATACATATATTCAAAAACTAGCAACTTTACTTTAAATAAACAATTTATCTCATTGAATTTCGAGTGGGATAAATATTTTTTTAAAGCAATAAAAACAACAGCATAAACTAGCGCAACAAGATAATAATTAATGATGAAATCATAAGAGTTGGTTGTAGTTTGAATATTTGTTCAACTTAAGTTTTGTAAGGGAGTGTACAAAATTACATGAATAAAACTGTTTAATTAAGAAACACTGCTCTATCAAATTAAAATAGTAGGAAAACAAACAACAATGATTGTTTAATATCGAAATTAATTTGATAAAATCAAGACTTATGATCAGGGTTGCCACAGGATTTCTTCTAGATTTTTTTAATTACACGTTTATTGGTCTGTTTTTAATTAAAAATTAAGTTTAAGGTAAAAAATGCGTTAAACAGTATAACAACATAACTGTAAAGCTACTTTAAATGTGTTTAAAAAAAATAATGATGACAAATAATATATATAAATACATTTGATAGATTATTCGCGTCGAATCAAGATTTTACTACTTAACATGTAAAAGTTGCTTAAAATTCAAGGTTATTTCAAAGTTTCACAAGCTCCAGGTTTTTTGGCAACCCTGAATGATATAAATATTACAATAAACATAAAAAGTAGTCATTAGTATCAATAAAGTATTGTGTACTTTTTATTTAATAGATCACAATAAAAGTTTTTGACTAAATAATAAGGAGAATAATCAGTTTAATATTTTAAATTTTATTAACAAAACAACTTTTACTCGTTTCAACTAAATCAAAGGAGACCAGGCAATAAAATATTACTAGTTGGTTACCATATATGCTTAAATAGAAGAATTTTATTAAAAAAACATGTTATTCATTATTCATTATGCATATGTTAGTAATGCCTGCATTATATGATACGTATATACTTCGCTAATAAAGTACAAAACATTTTAAAACTAAACAATATCTGATATTTACTATATGTTCATAACTTGTGGTAATATAAAATTCTAATTTATAACAAATGAGACCTCCCAAAATGATGACGTAATAATCATGAATAAATAAAAATACCGAAATTTAATGAAAAAGACAGTAATTTGTTTGTTAGATTTTTTAAAATGGCCACGTTTTCTGAGTACAAATTAAGGTGTAAATGTACATTTTTATGAAGGAGAGCAAAATAGCTATATGAAAAAGTTTAGCTCACTGTCTATTCAAGTAACAATTAAAATTTTCCAACGATGCATTATGCTTGATAATAATAACGACTACAGTGAACAACTTAAATATTTTGTGGCTGAGATACCGGTTGCAAAAAACTAGAAAAAAAAGAGTAAATTGTATAAAGGCTTTATCTTTTTTAAACAACGTCAGAGTGAAATTAGTCCATTAAATCAACAGTCTTCACTTAACTTTGTTCTACATATACCAACAAAACTAAAATATAGTTACGAACTAGACCTATATGTAAACAATAGAATTACTTTACAAGAAACCATAGAATTTTTTAAACAGCCATTAGAAAAAAACCATAAAACATAATTTAATTTATGACAATAAATCCAATTTCAACTTTGTTGAACTTTTGTAAAACAAATCCTTAGTTAACACTATGTTTTAATTTATCCCAGAGCTTTGTTAAGCTTAATTATTTATAATTTTAATAATTGATTTTTAAACCAATACTTATCTAACGAAAAACGTCCACATAAAGTTTCTAATTATAGTAAATTATCTTGCCATGAATGCTGACGTTTTATTACTTTTAACGGAACATTTACTTAATTCTATTTCATATTAGTGATAAGCAGAAGACTTATCAATAGTCGAGAAGCTGATAAAAGGTTGACGATAAAAACATACTTAGTTAATATTATAAAATTTTTTAGGCATTGTTTGAGTAATGAACTTATATTTATACTAAAAGTTTAGTGCATAACATTTAGTTGAATAAATATATATTTTTTCATTTAAACTCAGTTTCAGTTAGTAAGATTTAACGTATAAATTAACGGATAGATGTAATAAAATTAAAATATCAACAGGCAGAATTACATAAGGCCTAGAAGTGTACCTTAATTAAAATGCGTACTTTTCAGTTACGTAGATAAATAAAAATGTCTTCATTATTGTTAAATATAAAGATGCCAAACAAGCACAACAATCACAATGTTTTTATTAATAAACTTTTAAATATAAAACAACCAATTCATCATCAAAAATAAAAACTAAGAATACTTATACAAACCGTGAAACTAGACTGAAAAACTCTCAAAGCTTTATACAATGCTGGAAGTATACTCGAACTGTAATGTAAAAGTTTAATAGAAAATAATTATAATATTATGAAATAAGGTTGAAAACAGTTATACAAACCAGCGCAACAACGATAAAATACTAAAAGCTGATTGTAGCTTGAAAATTAGTTTTTTTTGAAAATACTAAGAAAATCTACATACATCAAAGTTTTTATTTAAGAAATACTTTATATTCAAACTGAAGCAGTCTCAAAAAAAATAAACAAAGTTTATGTAGAAAAACAAAAAGATTGAAAAGTGAACTTGAGAATCAATTGATCAATTTGATAGCTAAACTAAACTTTTGATCGTACTGAAATACATAAAGCCCAGAGACGTACCTTACTTTAAATGCGTAACTTACATTTTTAGATACCCTAACATTTTTACACAGATAATTAAAATGTCTTTATTATTTTAAAATATAAAAATTCCAAACAAGCACGAAACTTATATCTTGTTTTTAAAAATTAAAAAAAGTTAATTAAACAAGACGCTCATTGAAATCATACAAAACTGAGAAGACTTATACGAATCGTGAAACTAGAATGAACTTTAAACAAGTACTGTTTGAGACAAAAGGTGTAAATGTTCATAAAAACAACCACAACAACATAATAGTAAATAACAAAACACTAATGACTTACTGTAGATCGAAGATTAGTATAATTTGAAAATATCAAGAGAATATTGTCTTTTGAATCTTTTATTGATGAGAAACAGAATATTAAGAGCTTAGCAGTAAGAAATGCTATGAAGAGTAGAACATTTATTGTGGAAACACTAAGTGTTGTTTGTAAATTTCTTTTAGGTTTTAAAAAACACGTTTTTTGGTCCATTTTTAGTTGGTCATTTAATTTAAGTAAAAAAATAGTCTTTAATGGCATAACAACATTGTAAATATACTGTAAAGGTACTCCTAGTGTGTTATACAATGAAATTATATATTGGTGATACGAAAAAATTCGTTACTTTACATAAAATAAAAATAATGTTTTTATTAACTTTGGTTCGAACTGTTCTGGGTTTTTCCAGGGTTTTAGGTTTCAAAAAGTCGACAACATAGCTCTTTACAGGGGCTACAATCAATAATAAAAGTGATGAACCGAAAAAGTAAATGTGTAATCAACAGTAAGGAGTTTTTTGTTACTTGTGCCAAGTGGACATTTAAAAAAAATTGTGAAACCTCGGAACTAAGAGCTTAATAAAAACTTAATCATAAAATTATAATCGCAGCTATTTTGACATACTTAAACTAATCAAAGCATATAAGAGTCCACCCTATTAGATTTAAAATCGAAAAAGCGAGTTTAATCTGAAATATAAATTTGTTAATTGAATTAGTTAAGAAAGTAGTTTGACTGAATGGGTCATGACTTTGAATGAATAACGTATACGAAGCATTAACTTTGTTTTTGTCTAACAAATAACAAACATAACAAAGATAATGCAGTATCCCGACATGAAATATGACATGTTTAATTCAACCGAGAACTAAAAAAGTAAAAAATGAGAGTACTAACTATAAAAACCAAGTAAGTTCACAAACAAGTTTAAATATATCAAAAATAAAAGAACATTAGTCATTACTTTCCACATAAAAAATTGTTAAACAAAATATGTTTGTTTAAAGACTCAATAATTAAGAAAGGACCCACTGATTGTATATATTAAAAACAATTCACGTAGCTATAGAAAACGTAAACATAAACTGTATTTGTTTAACAATAGTAAAATTTTTATTACGAAATGAACGGTTTAGTTAACAAATTAAAAAAAACTTAAGTATGACTAAAACCTAAAGTATTTATTGGTAACACGTTAACGTCTATAGTTAATATGTAAAGTTACTCTGATTAACTTAAATTTATAGAAAAAATACTTAAAATAGAAAATTAAATGAAATTAACTAACTGCTGGACAAAGCAATCGTAAAACAGTTAAAAATCATATATGTACTTGAAAAAAACAACTACTTTGTTTGATTTTAATATGCAAAGTTGCAACTTTAGAGAGTTAAACATTTCAGTTGGAACATTTGTTAACCTTTTATGACAAAATAGACAGATTTAGTCTGTTTATTAGTTTACTAAAAAGTTTTTATGTACTTTGCATATCAAATTATAAGGTTCTGTCTAGATTAAGTATATTGTTTATAAAAATACGCAGTAACAAGTATAGTACATACACACATATAATTGAGCTGTTACTTGTTAAAACTAAATAATTTTTATATAGAAAGTTTTGTGTTTAAGTTTACCATTGCTATCTAAGCACTTTTAACTACTTGCAAAAGACAGTTTTTAAATATAACTTGCATATATCTATATGATAAATATTACTACTACTAGAATAATTATTAAAAAACTTATAATCAATGAGAATACCGGATTATGACGCAAGAACGTAGTAAAATAAAGTAATTAATAAGTTCAAGGATTTGACGTGGAAAAAAGCAGAAAACGAAAATACAATTGATGCAAATGATTTGTAAATTTACCTAATTTTATGTGGACAAGTTAAGACGTAAATTTTTAGTAGAAGTATTTAAAACAAGTGGCTCATGAGTAATATATATCTGTTATCTTTCATACAACTAAAGAGTGAAATTAGTCTGTTCTATCTAATAACTTCTAGTGAAAATAAAGTTTGAAGTACTAGCACATTAACTCGGACGTAACTCATTAAAAAACTGGTAAATCTTAATATAATAGATGTTTTATCTTCAATTATTAGAAAGTTATTTGCTTAAAAAGATAGTTTATAAACATAACTTAAGTTTATTTTACATAAGTAGCAATAACCTAAAAAATTATATAAAAAAAGAGACTGCCTCATTATGAACGCAACAATATAGTAAAACAAAATAAAAAAAATTAAGGATTTAATGTTGAAAAATAGCAGAAAAAGAAAAGTTCGTATAATTGATGCAAATGATTTTTTAAATTTCCTAACTTTAAGTGGACAAATTAAGAAGAAAACGTTTAATGTATAAGTAGCATAAATTTGAAACAAGTGGCTCATGAGTAATTTATATCTGTTATCTTTCATACAACTTGATACTTTAATAAGTATGTCATATGTTTTCGTTAAGTGAAAATTAAATTCAGTCATGTATTAGTCATGACTTAAAAGTACTAGCACATTTTCTCGTACATCCAAGTCATAACTAAAATAGGTGCCGACCAGCAGAGTAACCGGGCCTAAAGGACAAGAATTAAAAAAAAACTAAGGGCAGGCCGGGAGATGACAGGTGCGAAGCACCGTGTCATCGACCGGCCGTAGCCCTTTGTTTTTTTTTAATTCTTGTCCGCTACCTAAAACTTACCAATCAAACTCATCAATGTAAAACCACTCAGTTATTAATTGAAAAACTAAAACTGATATTACCGTCAGGCCTTTAATGGTTAAACACTAATAAGTTAGATCATATAAGCTCAAGGTTGTTTAAAAGATAACAGATAAAGACCGTACAAATATAACGCAAAAACGTACATTTGTTTGGCAGTTACGCTACTCACGGTCCATTTGACAGAAAAAGGTGGCCTCCAAAAAAAAAAGGCCGCGAAGAAAAAGAGAGAAGGAAAAAGTGAAAATTTTTTCGCCGGCGGAGCCGGCGAAATGCCTTAAAAAAATATTTTAAATAATCTACATCAAAAATTTCCCACCCATTTTCACATTAGGGGAATCCCCAATTTGAAAAAATGGGTGACAGGGCTTTGAAATTTAGTGCGTACCTTACGCGGATGCGTACTTCTTAAAAATTACCTTTATTTGTAACAGGGAATGTATATTTAAAAATCAGTGCGTACCTTACGCGGATGCGTACTCCTTAAAAATTACCTTTACTTGTAACAGGGAATGTATATTAAAAATTAGTGCGTACTTTATGCGGGTGCGTACCTCATGCGCTTAATATGGTTTAGATTGAAATGAAATTGATTCAGCCATCAACCTCGTTAGTCACCTATTGTTTTACATATACATAGAAAACAGTTCATAGATATAACTGATCTACTTCTTAATGACAGAAAATGAACCAAATAAAATGATTACTATCAAAAACAGATTTTTTAAATGTTTACATGGACAAATCTATTTATATGATTGAACTGTGTTCTATGTACATTGAAACAATAGGCGCTTAACTTGCTTGTGTAAATTAACTTTACTTGGTAATCTTTTCAAAACAGTATAAACTTTATTTAATCAAAAATAAGTATGCACTTGAGATTTTGATTTAGATATTCTTGTCAAAAATTACATTTAAATTGTCACACACTTTTTATAGCTTTTATTAAATTCAATTTTATACTGTTCCTACTACAAGATATCATTCTACTGTATTTTACATAATAACTTGACTAATTAACAAACAATTATCTCTTTATCAATTAAAAACATATGCTTTTTTATGCACTGTTACTAGAACTACTCACTGGTGTATTTTATTAACTTAATATTTTTACTAACAGACTTAAAATTAGACTGTCTAGTGCATTAATCATTGAACTCAGACAGCTTATTAAGTTTACATATAAACTAAAGGTGTTTACTATTTTGAATTCATCAATACATTGTTACAAACTAAAACAATTAAACCATACTAATCTATGTGACAGATTTTCCTGTTATTCATTTCAAACTTTTTCAACTACTTGCATCTTAAATACTCTGCAGATAACATCATTTAAAACCTTTGTGTCTGTATTAACCTGATATAACAAATAACTTTTATACTATTCCCAAAATTTAGTCTTAACACAAGTACATTGAGTTTTTAACCATATTTAATGTTGTTTCATTAGCATTAAACCTTTTAATCTTCTAACAAATGATCTATCTTTGACACATACATAGAAAACAGTACAGCAAGTTTTTGATAAAAGCTTGTTAGTGCACTCATATGAACAAAAGAAATTGTTGATAGATAAAAGACTAGAAAGAAGTTATTGATAGAAGAACAAAAAAAAATTTAAACAAAAGTAAACTTCATACACATATGCACTAACAACCTTTAAATTTTGCTTGCTGTGAACTGCTTTGTAAGTGTGTGAATGCAAACTTAAAATTTGGAACATTTTTCCATTTTTTTTACTAAAAAACCTATTCCTGGTATGGTTTAATTGGTTTCTTTTGTAAACTATTCAATAAAACAGTTAGCTTTTGAAACTTATAGAGAAGTACTACAATTATGTTTTAAAATCGCTCTTGCTACTAATCTTACATGCACAGTTTAAAAAGAATAACAGCTTATTGCAAATGATTAATCTATTAATCAGTAAACTACATTAATACAATCTGAATTTAAATTTTATGCTGTAAATAAACTTCTACACTTAGCTTGCTGTCTATATGGGCTTCATTCATGAATATAATACATCTTTATACAATCTTATAAAATTAAACACAAGTGTTGCTACTTATTAATGATCTTATTTCCGTTTCAGTCTAATTTAAGTTTACTGTTAAGGTAGCCTATTAATTTTAGGAGAATGAAGCCCAAGTACAATAATATGTTTATGATATTTAACATTTGGTCATTATAAACCAAGGTTACCATTCTTTGAATAGAAAATGCTTGTCTGAATTATTTGTGTAAAATTTACAAAAAAAGTGTTAACATTTAAAAGCTTAACAAGTTTAAAGTTATTCAGGCCTGAGTACTCAAAGATTTACAATGCTAACAAAGGGTCTCAATTAACAAACAAAAGTTTAATGACAACAAACGGTTTAAAGTTTACTTATTTTTACTACTGAATACCTAACTAGTCTGATTGGTAACCCTGGCGAAAACAATTAGTTAATTCTAGGACTATTTTATCTAATACAACAAGCTAACCTCAACAACTGCTACTGTAGTAGGTACTCCCCATCCAATTGGATCCATGTTCAAAATAGTGTAATCCACTTATAAAACTTAACATGAAAGAAAAAGTCACAGTTACAACTTATAAAAATACAACCTTTGAAACAAACAGAGAAGTTTTAAGACTTTGCAAAGGCTTAGAGAACTTTTTATTTGGCTCAGCTTACTTTACAATGATGTTTCAATCATAACTTTTGGCAAAATTATACAGATTGCAAGTTTTTAAAGCCTCTTGGTTTCATTCTAGCATGATGCAAGTGCATTCAGACTAATTGACTTTTCTGAACATGTCATGCTAGTTTGTATTAAAAATTTTGAATAAAGATTGATTTTGTGACTGAGATTGTTTCATTCATATGCTTAATGAAAAATAAGAACATAAAATTAAGAGCTTTGTCAAAGGTTTTGCAAAAGATAAATAAAATTTATTATCAACAAATACTTCAAAGACTGTTGATTCTTAACTAGATCAACACACTTCTTAAACTTAATCAGTAAGTAAAAAGAAATTAATGTTTTAGAAGATAAAATGAAAAAAAAACATCAATTTTAAGATTTGTATTAAACAATATTGACAGTTAATAGATGAAGTACTTTGTTTAGTGTACTCAAACTGCACAATGAAAGAAAGAAAGAAAAATTAAGTCAAGAGCCTAGAGCTCCTTCTTCTACAACTACTTTTATCAAATGAGTTTGCCCAGGCAAAAATTTTTTCTACAAAATGCTATCTTGTTGTGATGTCACATTAAAATGTAAGATTTTCCAGAATTCTTAAAAAACTACAAATCGAAACACTATCTGAGCATAGCAGAGCGATTTTTGACATTTTCGAACACAAAGTATTATTTATTTGACGTAGTGCTAAACATTACTTTTTTTTATCATTTGTAAAAGCTAAAATTACTTGTTTACATTGTTTAAACCTTATTTTAGTTTGACGATTCTTTTATTTATTCTTTTTATAGTTTTTTTTTTCTTAAGTTTTAGTTTTTTTACCGTATAAGTGATACTTGGTTAAACATATTAGTTAGAATTGAAGTTAAAAAAATCAATATGCTCATATAAACTACAATCGACAACATTTAAATAGTATATAAAACAAGTATTTAACTCTAAATTACACAAAACTGCTTTTAATTTATTTTAAAATTGTTTATCACTTAATAATTTGTTCAAGATGAATTATGTGTATTTTAGAAACCTTTATACATCAGTTTATAGCACTACATTTAAAGCTTTGTAACCTCATTTTAGTTAAAACTTAGTTTAAAACGTTTTGCCATGTTTGCCAAAAACTACAGAGTTTTCGTAGTCATTGATAAAACAACTTGTTCAACTTTAAATTTGAAGCAAATAGATAAAAAACCATATTGTGCATAGTGACTGAAAGCTTAACAAAGACACTGTAATAATAACATTTATGAATGACTGAAAAAAACTTTGCTTGTATTGATTATAGCAAAAAAATCCATATGTTACAACATGAAAAAAAAAATTAATAATTTATGATTTCCACTCACAAAACTGTTAGCATGTTCACTGTTTTGAACCTTACATGTTAAATAAAAGCTGATTATGCCATTTCAATGTTTTTTTTACTATGAAATATAAAGAAATCCTTACTTAAATAATACCTTCATTGTATTAAGATGTTTTAATTATTTTCAAATAAACAAGCAATAGGTAAGATGTCAAGTGTATTCACTGACTTGATTTCTTTTTTGTCTTAAGTACTAATTTATTACACTAGCATTAAATGTAGTACTGCTTTTCTTTTAATTTACTTAATAAATAGTGTCACATAAATCATTGATAATTTCCTGAAACAAATTAAACTAATGATCTCAACATACAACTTTTTTTTTATATTTGAAAACAGTATAGTCTTAAGTTAAAAATATATTGTTACAATGAAAATATGATCAACTGTTGTTATAATTGAACAATGAGTTTCAAGCAGTTTTAAGCCACAAGGAAGATGGTAGCAAAACTGATCAGTTTGAATTTTCTACAAGTAAGTTAAATGTTTTATTTAACTAACAGATTAATAATTACTAAACAAGTTTTTCAATAGACTGCTGTAAAATATTCTCATGTAGCTAGAATAAGTTATATCTTAAAACTTTTATATTTTTGGAAAGTTTTAATTGTGTTCTTTTTTATAACTTCCAACAATAGACTAAAGTAGTAGTTGAAAAATTTGAAAAATTTAATTTTTCAAATGTTTTTATATCAAATAATGTGTTCTTAAACAGGTGTACAGTCTTGCAGATTGAACAAGCAAAAGAAAAACTAAACTTACCAATACAAGCTATGAAAAAATTAGCTGATCAACATCATTTAGTTTCAATTAAAATTCTTATCCCAAAATAACCTTTGCAATGGTTAGTTTCAAGCATAAACCTAATAAGTTTGAAAGCTCTAAATAAAAAACATTTAATAAAAATTCATTCCAATGTCTTAATAGTATAACTTGGAAGTTTACTTAAAAGTTATTTCACAGAACATTACATTAACTTATAACTACTAAAAGTTCCTTTGAAAATGACTGTATCTCACAAACTAGTAAATGTAAATTTTTAAATAATATTGATTTGGTGTAAAACACATCACTGCAAATAAAATTTTATCTTTAGACAGTACTCTTAGAAATTTTTTTAATTTGAATAAATTTAAACTTTATACAAAGGTTATATTAGTTTCTATAAAATTTAGTATACAACTACAACCTAATCTAGTTCAACAAAAAAAAATTGCCTTAATTTTTTCTATATTTGTTGGTTATAACTAAAGTTAATTGAGTTTAAATAGTGAAACTGATTCTTTTACAAATGACAGCTTTAAATAAACTCTTTCAAAACTAGACTAGTTTTGTGATTTTATGTTAGATGTTTTTTGCTAGTTCCTAAATGCATTTAACTATTTAATATTTTGTCTGTTAATTTACATTGAAGTAGACTTGATTTTTATGCAAACCTCTTTTGCACAGTATTCAAGAAACTTAACTCAGATTTAGACTAATTTGTAACATACATGACTTCTACAACTATGAAATAATCAAAAGTAAAGTAAAATTGTTGTAAGTATATTCAAACAGGTATTTTGTACAATATCAAATGTTTAATGAAAATAAATCATAATTTATTTTAAGCAGTGTGGGTAATTTTTGTTGTTTGTACTATATATTAAAAAACATTTAAACCCTACTTTTATATGCTACTCTTGTAAAAAATAAAAGTCTGGCCATCTGATAAAAAAAATGTGCTAAAAGATATTTACAATCAAAACTTAACAACATTTTCTTAAAGAATCCTACAATTATTCTAAAGTTAGTTTTTGAAATACACACTTAAAGATTGTTGTTTAAAGTAAATACGAAAATGCTTACTACTTTAGGAACTTTTATAACTTCATATATTTTTTTCTCAACTTTCTTATAAATAAAAACAAAATAAAATTCTTAATCTAGCAAATTTTCAGGCAACACAAATCAAGTGTGAAAGTGAATTTTAGTGGGCATGGGGAAATGCAGTCCAAGATGTTCTGTGAACGACCATGCACTTGATTGCAGTGATGGAGTAGTGACCTACGTATCAATTCGAAAGACCAAAGCCATCTTGGAAGATTGGAAGTTGAACTGAAGGACAATTTATTAAATGACCAACTCAATAAATAGAGTTTACATAATATGAACAGAACTTTTTTCATTTATTTATAAGCAGTAGGCTAGTATTTATTTTTCATCTCAGTAGGTATTTGTATGTTTTTGAGTGTTTTAATTGGATCAGTCTAGTTTATAGAAAGTTTTAGTATTTTTTTCTCTGTTTATAGTTTGTTAGTGTATCAGTAAACAATTTCATTCAATAGTCTACATTTCATTTGTGTAAATAAAATTATTAATTTCTATATAAATTTTTGCTAGAGAAAACGAATGATAAATATATTAATCATAAGCTGAAATTACTGATAAAAATTTAAACTAGTAATAGGTTGACTTATTCTATGATTGCTATTGTTTTTTATTTTTTTAATTTAGTTTTTATTTATTAACCATTACAAGTGTTCCTTTGTGATTGTGTATTTTATTATTTAGTTTTAGATATTTACACAAACTTGAAAAAAAAAACTGATAGTTTTAATTGAAAGGATATATTTATTTTATAACTTTTGTTTAGTTTAAGACAAAAAACTTTTGTTTTTATTGGATACAGTATTGTTTTGCTTTTTTTTTTCATTTTTAAATATTGCAGCTTGATTTTTTTTTTCAATGTTATAGCGCTCTATTTTATTGTTACTTGTTTAAACAAGTTTAAATAAGTTGATAGTAGAATCTAAATTCTTAAACGAACTTTTTAAAACTTCCACTTTTTTTTTGTTAAAGTCATATAAAAGGTTATACTGTTTGCTAAAGTTATTGATAAAATTTAAAGTTAGAAACATTTCAGATTAAAACTTTACCTTTTAAGGTAGAATTCAATATATAAATTATGAGTGTATAATGTTAGATACGATTATATGAATATTATTATTGATTTGGATATTTTGTTTACAAAAATATTTAATGTTGCAAAGTTTCATAGATGTTTTCGTTTTAGAGTTTAAATTTTGACTGTAAAGTTTTTTTTTCAGTTTTTATCTGATTATAATTTTGATTAAAGTTGGATATGCAACTCGATGACCGAGAGGTCTTTTTTGTGTATCCAGGTCCTTTAACCAAAAAATTATAAGCAGTTTTTCGTTTTGTATTTTGTTTGTATTGAATTATGTACCATTTATTTCGATTTTAAAACCAAACTTTACTAGGGTTTTTTGCTAACTGTAGTATAAAATGATTTACACTTAACTACTACTTAACAACTAGGAAATAAATACTTTTAAAAATATACATTTTATAAGTTTTAAATTATAACCAGTAAGCAGGAAAGACTTTGAAATAAAAGTTAGTATAAAAAAACATACAAATAACTTTTTTTAATAGTTTTCATTAGAAAGTTTAAGAGCATGTTTCACACTTGTCATATTTATTTTAAATAGGTAAATGTATCATTATAAAAATTAGTTATAGTTAGAAAAAAAAATTGTTCAGTTAAGTTACAACTTAACTTAAAACATTTTATATTTTTCTACACATTTAACCATAAGTAAGGTTATGTTTATTATAAGTTTGACTAGTGTAATTATGTTACTATTACAACTTATTATTTAATTAATATTATTTTCAAGTATCTAGTTTTTAAAACAAGTTGCAATATAAAACGGCAAGACTGCTCGTAAGTACAGACTAGCCACTAGATTTTATGAATTTGTCAAATTTTTTAAAGTACACATTTATTGGTCTATTTTAAATTCAAAATTAAGTTTAAGTTCAAATACTGTGTTAAATGCTATTTTAAATGAGTTTTTAAATGTGACAAAAAATATTTAACTTTGAGACAAAAAATATTATAGATTTTTTATGTCAAGTCAAAATTTTACTACTTAACATGTAATAATGTTTAAAATTCTTGGTTTTTAGTGATTTTTGTTCAAAATTTCTCAGGTTCAAGATTTTTTTTACCTAAATTAACAGAATCCAGGTTTTTCCAGGATTCAAAATTAAGTCGCCACCTTGTATGTATTACATTTAGTCAGGGCTTAACTAGCGTATTTGGAAGTGGTATTCATTGTTGATCATCGAACTTTATGTTAATTTAAGCTTATATCACACAACTTATTAATCAATGCTTTGCTCTGATAAACTTTCATTCATGTTTTTTTTTTAAGTTTACTCCATGATAGTTTTATTCAATATAACAGTTCAAAGTTCTAATGTTTTCAAATTGAAAACTTTTGTTTTGTTAATTAAATTTATTTTGTTAAAAACTACTTCAATAATGTTTAATGCGTCAGTGAAAAGTATAAGAATAATACTTGGTTTACAAATTCATTTTCATAAACTCCCCCTCGGCAACAAGTTTAAAATGTTAGCTCTTTTACTAGTTATTTACTTTTTTAATATTCATCCAATCACTATTTAGTGTTGCCTGATGATTAAAATAAACCAAGAGGGTTATAAAATCTGTTTCAGGAAACTCTGAAAAGCTAGCGAGCTCAACGAACATTTTCATATATAAACTTTATTTAAGGCATTTTAAGGTTTAAGATATGAAGATATCTAAATATTTGATAGCATATTATTTGTTTAATTAAAAAAAGTTTTTAATGTGCTTTTTAACTACTTTCACATATTTTTATGTGCTAATTCTTTTGTAGTAAACTTAAATAAAACATCACCAATTTTTTTAGAGACTATTTCTAGAATAGATCAACATGTTCCGTGAGACAAGCTCAAGTTATCATATAGTTGTATGATACACAACAGATGTCATTATCAGAATTACTATGTATCAACTGAAATTATTTTTGCTGTAATACAATAGTAATGTAGTATATAGTACCATTTTTTTAACTTAAGTTATATTTAAATATTTTTATTGATATATTTTTATGTTTAATTAAAATTTATTATAACTAAAAAATTTGAATATTTGGAAAATCCTGAATTTAGATATATTTGGCTAAGAACCTGGAATTTAATAAGTTTTTGAAAAAACCTTGTAAAAAACTTGAATTTAAACAAAACTACTGAAAAAACTAGTAATTTTTAACAGTTTCGAAATAATAAATAGAAGTTTTTTGATTTAATTTAAAAAAAAAATTATCATTTTGATAAAAAGTTTTTGTCATCAATAAATTTTTTTATGTTAAAAAAAAAATTTAAACAGCTTTACGTAAAAAGCTACTCTTTTGTATATTTCTATAGTGTTTAAAGTAGTTTCTTCCCAAAAACTTACTTTGAAGTATAAAACTAAAGAATGTATACTGTTAAAAACCCAAAAGAAATTTTGAAAACCTGAAGAAAAAATTTTAAGGCAAGCCTTAATTTTGAAACATGTTATTTAACGTTACAAAAACACCTAAAATAAAAACTTTAAAATAATTAGAAAACCTATGAATTTTTATTTCAAGTTTGCTCAAAAAAAACAATCGTAAAACTCCTGAACGTTTTTTTTTATTTGTCATTATCAAATCCAGAATTTCTAGTGTAAGTTTCAAGTTAGGGCATTATATGGTTAACCTTTTACAAATTATAGCCCCCAAAAATTCTGAAAACTTACTACAGTATTTGAAAAAATGTAAAAACTATCCTTAAATTTTCTGAAGGCTTTTTGGTCTTCAACGTAAACTTCAGAACAATAAGTGTAAATTTCAAATTTAAGCTCTCTTTAACAGCTTATAGCTGTTAAAAGTTCTCAAAATTTCCGGTATGATCTAGTAAAAACTTTAAATTACTTTTTTTTTTCTTCGACGACAACTTCAGAATACCTTTTTAAAGCTTTAGATTTTAAAAATTTATGCCTCGAGGATCCCCTATGTCTTGTTTACTATTCACAGCCCCCTAACCTTTTGCATCATCGGATTTCTAAACTTATTAAATAACCCCAAAACTAATAATCCCTGTTATTCACTTGTATATTTTTGTCCTTAAATTTATTGTACAGTTATTATATTTCATTTCAAATTTACTTATTTGTGTTTTATTCAATTAATAGATTTTATAGTTCTTATAAACTGTAAAAATTTAAAAAACATGAAAAGAAATACGCAAAACAAATCCAATGAAGCAAAAAGCTGTTTGGAAGAGCTAAGTAAAAAGAAAACAAGACTTGAACATGTCAGACAAAATATGCTCAGGTTGCTAACAAATCCTGTCAACCTAAACTGCCCTGAATTTGTTATGTTGAACAAAAAAGCTGCTTTTGTTAAATTGAACGGAATCGTGTTTGATAAACTCAAAGACTTCGGAAAGCAAGGTTTTCTTTTTTTTTGCTAAAAATTATCTAAAAACTTTGATATTCATATAGAATTTTTGATTTTTCTTAAAACTTAATAATTATTGTTTTTAATTATATATAAACTTATTTCACTTATTCGATATAAAATTCTAAAATTCTAGATTTTTCAATTTGTAAAGTAGTTTCGTTAAGTAGAATTTTTAGTTAAAAACTACTTAAATAATGTTTACTGCGTTAGTAAAAATAAATAAAGATTTATGCTAGGATAATATAATACTGTATTTTAAAATGTTTACATTGTAATCTTTACAGGAAAGTTCACTACGGACGATAACGAACTTGTGACGTCAATG
>NW_028140025.1:0-36806 GCF_965202585.1 Thalia democratica | reverse complement strand
AAAAATGGTTTTATGATACATGTCTCTAATTTTTATTTAATATATGTATTTTAGAAAAATGAATAGATGACTGTACTTAAACTAACTAGTGGCGTATTTTCAGAACAGCTTAGTAACATATAACGCAAATAAATAATGACAAATATGGAAGATTTACTGTCAAAAATGAAAAACATTACAGTTCAAAAGAAAAGTATTCAATTATATAAACCACCTAAAAGCAGAGGTAATGTTTACAGTGTTCTTATAAAATTATTAAGATGTTTTTTCTTACCGTTATTAAGTTATATAAGTTTTTAAGTTACCTAGGTAAATGTGTTTTTATAATATTTTTAGTCATGTAAATTAGCTAAACGTCGAAACAAACTATTTTTCAGAATCTCATAAAAAAAACAATGATCATGATGAAAGACTTAACATCTCATTACATCATGTTGATCACGGAGATTGTTACGAACCTAAGACATTAGAAAAATGTTCTACATCGTACAAAAGTGGTAGAAAACGTTACAAAAACAAAATGAAATGTTACAAAGTCAAGGGTCGTCTAGGAAAACAAAGGTTTTAATTAACAACTAGTTTAAATAGAATTAAGTTGAGTTATTTAAAAATGAAATTGAAAGTTGGTTATTTACAAAGTTAGCTTGAATACAAATATTGAATCGCAATGTTTTTAAATTATTTATTCAACAGTAGTTTGTTTTTCTCAATACTATACTTATGATATTTTATTTTATATTTAAATTTGAGACTACAGTAACTCAGGTTTTATAAATTGTTTGTAACGCTTTATAGACCGTTCCTCATGAATGGTATATTTTTTCGATTTGATAATGAACTTTTAAATTGTTAAACAAAAACTATTTTAAAGGAAAACAGTTTATGACCGCCTTGGAAAACGACGACCACAAAATAATAATGATATAGATAATGACGGTTGTGTCATTATGAAGGGAGACTTATACGCTCACAAAAAGAAATTGTAAGTTGTTGTTTGTTTTTTTTAAACTTATTTTTCGTATAATTGAAATATTAAGTTTTTGTACTTTTTTATTATACGTAAACTCTTAAGACTAATAATAAAAATAACTAAAACATTTATCAAAATATAATATTGAATAAAAATTCAATTGTTTTGAGTACAAGGTTTTGGTTATGAGTACAAGGTTTTACTACCTTGTAAAACAAAACTTTAATGTATTAAATTTCACAGTGACCCGTTGAGCCGAAACAGAGGATCAATAATAAGAAAGTTTAAAATTGACAGGAGAGAAAATATCAAAATATCTCCTGCCGCAATCAAAAACAACTTCAACAACATCAATAAGTCAAAAGTTGATGTAGAAAACGCCTGGTACCAAATAAAAGTATTTCGAGGCGCAGATGAAGTTGAAACTCAATTGATTGAAAAAATGAGTAAAATTATTGATGCTCCCATAGAATACAGGCAGTATCACGTTTTCAACGGTGATGCTAGTTTCTATGTGCTTGGAAAAGGCAAAGCAGATGCGCTGTTGAGTTGCAACCGTCAACTTACCAGCAGTTTCGGTGATGATATGCTGAAAGTAGTTAGGTACACAGCAAAGTCTGATGTTTACCGTGACGAGCAACTAGAAAGCATTAAGCAGTGCATCAAAAGCCGGGTCTATTTAGAACAAGGCGTTCTTGACTTGAGCGGTCTCAGCTTTGACAAAACTCTGAAGAAGCAAGGTATCAGAATTAACTTGCATAGAAGCGAGTATTTTACAATTATTGTAAAAACATTAGATTCGCTGTTCAGAGGAAGTGATCAAAATAAAAGAATCACAACATTAAATTTAGAAAAAAATAACTTAAGTTATAAATCAATTGGCTTTCTCAAAAACAGCCTCATTGATATGTTTCCCAATATTAACCGTCTCTCAGTTGCTGAAAATCACATTAAAATTGTAAAAGATTTGAAAGCATTAAGAGATTGGAATTTAATTGAGCTTAAGTTATACGATAGCAGTCAAGATGCAACTGTAAATGATATAAGCAACTGGCGGAAACTCTTTCCAGACTTGATCAAACTTAACTGCAGAGATTATGAGCCTCCAGTTAAAATAGATGTTGCAGAGTATGAAATACCAAAAACTATGGGAAGCAACTTTATGCTGCTTTCTGATAGTGCAAAAGAAGTGTTCATCAATCATGTCAAAAACTTATTCAGTTGCCTTGACAAAGTAAAAACCTCAGATGATGCAAGCAACTTTTACTGTAAAGATTCACAGTTTAGCTTGACAATTTTTAACAATGATAAAGATTGTACAATGAAAAAATACTTGGAAGTGTGCAAGGAGTGCACACCAAACAACCGACAGAAAGTCAGAGTCGGTTGTAATAAGTCCGATTCCAAAAAGTATTACTTTGGGAGAGAGGAAATTGTGAAAGCGTTGCGCAAGCTACCCTTATCAAAACACATCATGGACAGCTTTGTTTGTGATGTCACGTTCTGCTCTAGTGAGTTCATCAGTTACGTTATCAGCGGCACTTTTGAAGAAGCCGGTGGTAAAGTTCGCGCCTTCACCAGAAGCATATCCTGCGCAATTTCCGCTGATATTAAATTTACAATACTGAGCGACATGCTCCATATCAGGAACCAATCGGTCGCCGAAAAGAAAGAAAACGCCGCCAAGGTGGCCGCAATCAACCAGTTGCCACGACCGCCGTGTGACGTGCGAACGGAGATGTTGAAAACTTTCATGAAAGACTCAGGAATGAACGAGAAATATTCGCACGAATGTCTGCACAACAACGGGTGGGATTATGATAAAGCCGGAAGAAATTTTATGGAACTGCACAAAAACAACCACATACCGCTTGAAGCATATCAATTCTAAAATACTGTTAACAAAATAAAAACAAAGAAGCTAAAACGAACTATCGATCTTAACTAAAAGCTTCTTTTCTTGTTATTTTTTCCCTTGATTTTAACAAATTTTTAATTGAGCTCTTTTATTTGTTGTTGTTTTCTTTTACAATTTTAATAAATTTTAATTAAAAAAAAATAAGTTTTTATATTATCAATAAGTATAAGCTAAAAAATGGTCTAAGTAAAATAAAAGTTTTCACTGATATATCCGCAGAAAAGAATGCGAAAACCTTTGATAGAAGAGTTTTTTATGCAAAGAAATTGATGTTTAGTATTAATTATCATAAAATAATATCTAATACAATAGAAATAAATTACAATAAATGAATTATTTTATATAAAAATAATACTTAGATTGCCTACTCCAAAACTATTTCATTTGCATTAAAACATCAAGGTCATATAATATAAAACATAAGGCTTTACTGTAACTCAATCATTTTAAATATCATACTTTCGTTTGGATACTTTCAGTTTATTATTATTATAGATAAATAGTTTAATTTAGACTACAGTCTAATATTTTAAGAAATAAAAGTGTTTGCACTGATAAATCCCATTGGTCATGTTTGAAAATAAACTGAACCGAGATTTGGCAAAATTTAGTTTTTTATTGAATATAAGACTGACATGTATAAAATTAAACAAAAACTAGAGGACGGCTTTCGATATTTGTGCAAAAGCTTATGCAAATAAGTTTTGTACTAGCTTAAATAGTTATATTTAGTTAGTTAAGTTTAGTATTCTGTCCTGGACATGACATTAAACTGTATCCTGGTGTATGACTCAATAACCGAAAGGTTTTTTCGTACATCAGGTCCTAGGACCAAATATTTGAGCGCTTATTTTTTTCGTACGTTCAATATTGTTAGTTGTATAAAAAATTGTTTGTTCAAGTTCTAAAGTTGACCATGTTTTTATTATACTTTAGTATCTAAAAATAAATAGATATGATTTGGCTAGTACAATAAAAAATAGTTTTACCTTTGAAAAAAATAATACATGAAAATTTATAAAAACTTATTGTTTATTAAAAGTTAAGCAAAAAAAGTCAGAACGTTGCTAGAAGTTACTTGCATTATTTATTGTTTTAACCCTGAGTACTGGTGCCAGACAAAAAAATGGCCATATTCGAATACTGACGCAATTGCCACTAGTTGGCGCAGTTTTTGTATAAATAGTTGAACTTATCAAATTTTTTTCATTTGAGCTTAGCTGTCATGAGAGCAACATGTAAGTTTTAGTTTGTACGGAAGCTTACGTAAATTAGTTTTTTACTAGCTGAAATAGTCTTAAAGTTTAATATTGTTATTTTATATGAAAAATTGTTTGTTCAAGTTCTAAAGTTGACCATGTTTTTATTATACTTTAGTATCTAAAAATAAATAGATATGATTTGGCTAGTACAATAAAAAATAGTTTTACCTTTGAAAAAAATAATACATGAAAATTTATAAAAACTTATTGTTTATTAAAAGTTAAGCAAAAAAAGTCAGAACGTTGCTAGAAGTTACTTGCATTATTTATTGTTTTAACCCTGAGTACTGGTGCCAGACAAAAAAATGGCCATATTCGAATACTGACGCAATTGCCACTAGTTGGCGCAGTTTTATATTATCAATAAGTATAAGCTAAAAAATGGTCTAAGTAAAATAAAAGTTTTCACTGATATATCCGCAGAAAAGAATGCGAAAACCTTTGATAGAAGAGTTTTTTATGCAAAGAAATTGATGTTTAGTATTAATTATCATAAAATAATATCTAATACAATAGAAATAAATTACAATAAATGAATTATTTTATATAAAAATAATACTTAGATTGCCTACTCCAAAACTATTTCATTTGCATTAAAACATCAAGGTCATATAATATAAAACATAAGGCTTTACTGTAACTCAATCATTTTAAATATCATACTTTCGTTTGGATACTTTCAGTTTATTATTATTATAGATAAATAGTTTAATTTAGACTACAGTCTAATATTTTAAGAAATAAAAGTGTTTGCACTGATAAATCCCATTGGTCATGTTTGAAAATAAACTGAACCGAGATTTGGCAAAATTTAGTTTTTTATTGAATATAAGACTGACATGTATAAAATTAAACAAAAACTAGAGGACGGCTTTCGATATTTGTGCAAAAGCTTATGCAAATAAGTTTTGTACTAGCTTAAATAGTTATATTTAGTTAGTTAAGTTTAGTATTCTGTCCTGGACATGACATTAAACTGTATCCTGGTGTATGACTCAATAACCGAAAGGTTTTTTCGTACATCAGGTCCTAGGACCAAATATTTGAGCGCTTATTTTTTTCGTACGTTCAATATTGTTAGTTGTATAAAAAATTGTTTGTTCAAGTTCTAAAGTTGACCATGTTTTTATTATACTTTAGTATCTAAAAATAAATAGATATGATTTGGCTAGTACAATAAAAAATAGTTTTACCTTTGAAAAAAATAATACATGAAAATTTATAAAAACTTATTGTTTATTAAAAGTTAAGCAAAAAAAGTCAGAACGTTGCTAGAAGTTACTTGCATTATTTATTGTTTTAACCCTGAGTACTGGTGCCAGACAAAAAAATGGCCATATTCGAATACTGACGCAATTGCCACTAGTTGGCGCAGTTTTTGTATAAATAGTTGAACTTATCAAATTTTTTTCATTTGAGCTTAGCTGTCATGAGAGCAACATGTAAGTTTTAGTTTGTACGGAAGCTTACGTAAATTAGTTTTTTACTAGCTGAAATAGTCTTAAAGTTTAATATTGTTATTTTATATGAAAAATTGTTTGTTCAAGTTCTAAAGTTGACCATGTTTTTATTATACTTTAGTATCTAAAAATAAATAGATATGATTTGGCTAGTACAATAAAAAATAGTTTTACCTTTGAAAAAAATAATACATGAAAATTTATAAAAACTTATTGTTTATTAAAAGTTAAGCAAAAAAAGTCAGAACGTTGCTAGAAGTTACTTGCATTATTTATTGTTTTAACCCTGAGTACTGGTGCCAGACAAAAAAATGGCCATATTCGAATACTGACGCAATTGCCACTAGTTGGCGCAGTTTTTGTATAAATAGTTGAACTTATCAAATTTTTTTCATTTGAGCTTAGCTGTCATGAGAGCAACATGTAAGTTTTAGTTTGTACGGAAGCTTACGTAAATTAGTTTTTTACTAGCTGAAATAGTCTTAAAGTTTAATATTGTTATTTTATATGAAAAATTGTTTGTTCAAGTTCTAAAGTTGACCATGTTTTTATTATACTTTAGTATCTAAAAATAAATAGATATGATTTGGCTAGTACAATAAAAAATAGTTTTACCTTTGAAAAAAATAATACATGAAAATTTATAAAAACTTATTGTTTATTAAAAGTTAAGCAAAAAAAGTCAGAACGTTGCTAGAAGTTACTTGCATTATTTATTGTTTTAACCCTGAGTACTGGTGCCAGACAAAAAAATGGCCATATTCGAATACTGACGCAATTGCCACTAGTTGGCGCAGTTTTTGTATAAATAGTTGAACTTATCAAATTTTTTTCATTTGAGCTTAGCTGTCATGAGAGCAACATGTAAGTTTTAGTTTGTACGGAAGCTTACGTAAATTAGTTTTTTACTAGCTGAAATAGTCTTAAAGTTTAATATTGTTATTTTATATGAAAAATTTTTTGTTCAAGTTCTAAAGTTGACCATGTTTTTATTATACTTTAGTATCTAAAAATAAATAGATATGATTTGGCTAGTACAATAAAAAAATAGTTTTACCTTTGATAAAAATAATACATGAAAATTTATAAAAACTTATTGTTTATTAAAAGTTAAGCAAAAAAAGTCAGAACGTTGCTAGAAGTTACTTGCATTATTTATTGTTTTAACCCTGAGTACTGGTGCCAGACAAAAAAATGGCCATATTCGAATACTGACGCAATTGCCACTAGTTGGCGCAGTTTTTGTATAAATAGTTAAACTTATCAAATTTTTTTCATTTGAGCGTAGCTGTCATGAGAGCAACATGTAAGTTTTAGTTTGTACGGAAGCTTACGTAAATTAGTTTTTTACTAGCTGAAATAGTCTTAAAGTTTAATATTGTTATTTTATATGAAAAATTGTTTGTTCAAGTTCTAAAGTTGACCATGTTTTTATTATACTTTAGTATCTAAAAATAGATAGATATGATTTGGCTAGTACAATAAAAAATAGTTTTACCTTTGAAAAAAATAATACATGAAAATTTATAAAAACTTATTGTTTATTAAAAGTTAAGCAAAAAAAGTCAGAACGTTGCTAGAAGTTACTTGCATTATTTATTGTTTTAACCCTGAGTAATGGTGCCAGACAAAAAAATGGCCATATTCGAATACTGACGCAATTGCCACTAGTTGGCGCAGTTTTTGTATAAATAGTTGAACTTATCAAATTTTTTTCATTTGAGCTTAGCTGTCATGAGAGCAACATGTAAGTTTTAGTTTGTACGGAAGCTTACGTAAATTAGTTTTTTACTAGCTGAAATAGTCTTAAAGTTTAATATTGTTATTTTATATGAAAAATTGTTTGTTCAAGTTCTAAAGTTGACCATGTTTTTATTATACTTTAGTATCTAAAAATAAATAGATATGATTTGGCTAGTACAATAAAAAATAGTTTTACCTTTGAAAAAAATAATACATGAAAATTTATAAAAACTTATTGTTTATTAAAAGTTAAGCAAAAAAAGTCAGAACGTTGCTAGAAGTTACTTGCATTATTTATTGTTTTAACCCTGAGTAATGGTGCCAGACAAAAAAATGGCCATATTCGAATACTGACGCAATTGCCACTAGTTGGCGCAGTTTTTGTATAAATAGTTGAACTTATCAAATTTTTTTCATTTGAGCTTAGCTGTCATGAGAGCAACATGTAAGTTTTAGTTTGTACGGAAGCTTACGTAAATTAGTTTTTTACTAGCTGAAATAGTCTTAAAGTTTAATATTGTTATTTTATATGAAAAATTGTTTGTTCAAGTTCTAAAGTTGACCATGTTTTTATTATACTTTAGTATCTAAAAATAAATAGATATGATTTGGCTAGTACAATAAAAAATAGTTTTACCTTTGAAAAAAATAATACATGAAAGTTTATAAAAACTCATTGTTTATAAAAAGTTAAGCAAAAAAAGTCAGACAAGTTTAATTTTGTTAACAAACCAAGGCACTTTTTGTTTGTTTTTAGTTTACATTATGATTAGGTTAGAATTAAAGCTAGCTAAAAGTGTATTGTATTAAGTGATAGATATCACTTGATGACTTTGATAAAATAGTTAGAAAAAATATAATTATAATATAATGTAAGATTAATATGACAAAGTTGTTTATAAGTAAATATAAAAACCTATAGTTATTGAGACGACAGGTTTAAGAAAATTCTCGAGAAAGGACATTTAAATTATAATTTAGTACTTATAACTAAATCATACTTGTAAATTAGTATTTTAGAGTAGTATTGCATCAGATATTCAGTCTAATTATAGCAGCACACCAAATAATAATTTATGTAAAATTTAGTTTGTGTTAAAAGCTTAAGTTAATTATGCTTCTTTTAACTTAAATAATTTTAAAGTTTAATGTTATAACTACAATTGTTTTAAAAATTATAAAACTATATTTGTTACTTATAGTTAGTATTGTGGGATTTAAAATATAACAAAGCAAGTTTCAAACTGAATTTACTCGTTATTTTAACAGTTTTTAACAGTTATTAACAGTTTATAATTACATTAACACAAATTAATTATGTAATTTTAAACTTTTGATCTTACTTAATTGATCTTACTTTTTATCTTACTCTGATAAAACCTAAAGCTACTTAATTAACGTTTATGATATAATTAGTTGCTAACAAAAGTAGTTGATAAGTATTAGCTGAAACATGTTTTACTTTTTTGCACAACAAAAATGGTTTTATGATACATGTCTCTAATTTTTATTTAATATATGTATTTTAGAAAAATGAATAGATGACTGTACTTAAACTAACTAGTGGCGTATTTTCAGAACAGCTTAGTAACATATAACGCAAATAAATAATGACAAATATGGAAGATTTACTGTCAAAAATGAAAAACATTACAGTTCAAAAGAAAAGTATTCAATTATATAAACCACCTAAAAGCAGAGGTAATGTTTACAGTGTTCTTATAAAATTATTAAGATGTTTTTTCTTACCGTTATTAAGTTATATAAGTTTTTAAGTTACCTAGGTAAATGTGTTTTTATAATATTTTTAGTCATGTAAATTAGCTAAACGTCGAAACAAACTATTTTTCAGAATCTCATAAAAAAAACAATGATCATGATGAAAGACTTAACATCTCATTACATCATGTTGATCACGGAGATTGTTACGAACCTAAGACATTAGAAAAATGTTCTACATCGTACAAAAGTGGTAGAAAACGTTACAAAAACAAAATGAAATGTTACAAAGTCAAGGGTCGTCTAGGAAAACAAAGGTTTTAATTAACAACTAGTTTAAATAGAATTAAGTTGAGTTATTTAAAAATGAAATTGAAAGTTGGTTATTTACAAAGTTAGCTTGAATACAAATATTGAATCGCAATGTTTTTAAATTATTTATTCAACAGTAGTTTGTTTTTCTCAATACTATACTTATGATATTTTATTTTATATTTAAATTTGAGACTACAGTAACTCAGGTTTTATAAATTGTTTGTAACGCTTTATAGACCGTTCCTCATGAATGGTATATTTTTTCGATTTGATAATGAAACTTTTAAATTGTTAAACAAAAACTATTTTAAAGGAAAACAGTTTATGACCGCCTTGGAAAACGACGACCACAAAATAATAATGATATAGATAATGACGGTTGTGTCATTATGAAGGGAGACTTATACGCTCACAAAAAGAAATTGTAAGTTGTTGTTTGTTTTTTTTAAACTTATTTTTCGTATAATTGAAATATTAAGTTTTTGTACTTTTTTATTATACGTAAACTCTTAAGACTAATAATAAAAATAACTAAAACATTTATCAAAATATAATATTGAATAAAAATTCAATTGTTTTGAGTACAAGGTTTTGGTTATGAGTACAAGGTTTTACTACCTTGTAAAACAAAACTTTAATGTATTAAATTTCACAGTGACCCGTTGAGCCGAAACAGAGGATCAATAATAAGAAAGTTTAAAATTGACAGGAGAGAAAATATCAAAATATCTCCTGCCGCAATCAAAAACAACTTCAACAACATCAATAAGTCAAAAGTTGATGTAGAAAACGCCTGGTACCAAATAAAAGTATTTCGAGGCGCAGATGAAGTTGAAACTCAATTGATTGAAAAAATGAGTAAAATTATTGATGCTCCCATAGAATACAGGCAGTATCACGTTTTCAACGGTGATGCTAGTTTCTATGTGCTTGGAAAAGGCAAAGCAGATGCGCTGTTGAGTTGCAACCGTCAACTTACCAGCAGTTTCGGTGATGATATGCTGAAAGTAGTTAGGTACACAGCAAAGTCTGATGTTTACCGTGACGAGCAACTAGAAAGCATTAAGCAGTGCATCAAAAGCCGGGTCTATTTAGAACAAGGCGTTCTTGACTTGAGCGGTCTCAGCTTTGACAAAACTCTGAAGAAGCAAGGTATCAGAATTAACTTGCATAGAAGCGAGTATTTTACAATTATTGTAAAAACATTAGATTCGCTGTTCAGAGGAAGTGATCAAAATAAAAGAATCACAACATTAAATTTAGAAAAAAATAACTTAAGTTATAAATCAATTGGCTTTCTCAAAAACAGCCTCATTGATATGTTTCCCAATATTAACCGTCTCTCAGTTGCTGAAAATCACATTAAAATTGTAAAAGATTTGAAAGCATTAAGAGATTGGAATTTAATTGAGCTTAAGTTATACGATAGCAGTCAAGATGCAACTGTAAATGATATAAGCAACTGGCGGAAACTCTTTCCAGACTTGATCAAACTTAACTGCAGAGATTATGAGCCTCCAGTTAAAATAGATGTTGCAGAGTATGAAATACCAAAAACTATGGGAAGCAACTTTATGCTGCTTTCTGATAGTGCAAAAGAAGTGTTCATCAATCATGTCAAAAACTTATTCAGTTGCCTTGACAAAGTAAAAACCTCAGATGATGCAAGCAACTTTTACTGTAAAGATTCACAGTTTAGCTTGACAATTTCTAACAATGATAAAGATTGTACAATGAAAAAATACTTGGAAGTGTGCAAGGAGTGCACACCAAACAACCGACAGAAAGTCAGAGTCGGTTGTAATAAGTCCGATTCCAAAAAGTATTACTTTGGGAGAGAGGAAATTGTGAAAGCGTTGCGCAAGCTACCCTTATCAAAACACATCATGGACAGCTTTGTTTGTGATGTCACGTTCTGCTCTAGTGAGTTCATCAGTTACGTTATCAGCGGCACTTTTGAAGAAGCCGGTGGTAAAGTTCGCGCCTTCACCAGAAGCATATCCTGCGCAATTTCCGCTGATATTAAATTTACAATACTGAGCGACATGCTCCATATCAGGAACCAATCGGTCGCCGAAAAGAAAGAAAACGCCGCCAAGGTGGCCGCAATCAACCAGTTGCCACGACCGCCGTGTGACGTGCGAACGGAGATGTTGAAAACTTTCATGAAAGACTCAGGAATGAACGAGAAATATTCGCACGAATGTCTGCACAACAACGGGTGGGATTATGATAAAGCCGGAAGAAATTTTATGGAACTGCACAAAAACAACCACATACCGCTTGAAGCATATCAATTCTAAAATACTGTTAACAAAATAAAAACAAAGAAGCTAAAACGAACTATCGATCTTAACTAAAAGCTTCTTTTCTTGTTATTTTTTCCCTTGATTTTAACAAATTTTTAATTGAGCTCTTTTATTTGTTGTTGTTTTCTTTTACAATTTTAATAAATTTTAATTAAAAAAAAATAAGTTTTTATATTATCAATAAGTATAAGCTAAAAAATGGTCTAAGTAAAATAAAAGTTTTCACTGATATATCCGCAGAAAAGAATGCGAAAACCTTTGATAGAAGAGTTTTTTATGCAAAGAAATTGATGTTTAGTATTAATTATCATAAAATAATATCTAATACAATAGAAATAAATTACAATAAATGAATTATTTTATATAAAAATAATACTTAGATTGCCTACTCCAAAACTATTTCATTTGCATTAAAACATCAAGGTCATATAATATAAAACATAAGGCTTTACTGTAACTCAATCATTTTAAATATCATACTTTCGTTTGGATACTTTCAGTTTATTATTATTATAGATAAATAGTTTAATTTAGACTACAGTCTAATATTTTAAGAAATAAAAGTGTTTGCACTGATAAATCCCATTGGTCATGTTTGAAAATAAACTGAACCGAGATTTGGCAAAATTTAGTTTTTTATTGAATATAAGACTGACATGTATAAAATTAAACAAAAACTAGAGGACGGCTTTCGATATTTGTGCAAAAGCTTATGCAAATAAGTTTTGTACTAGCTTAAATAGTTATATTTAGTTAGTTAAGTTTAGTATTCTGTCCTGGACATGACATTAAACTGTATCCTGGTGTATGACTCAATAACCGAAAGGTTTTTTCGTACATCAGGTCCTAGGACCAAATATTTGAGCGCTTATTTTTTTCGTACGTTCAATATTGTTAGTTGTATAAAAAATTGTTTGTTCAAGTTCTAAAGTTGACCATGTTTTTATTATACTTTAGTATCTAAAAATAAATAGATATGATTTGGCTAGTACAATAAAAAATAGTTTTACCTTTGAAAAAAATAATACATGAAAATTTATAAAAACTTATTGTTTATTAAAAGTTAAGCAAAAAAAGTCAGAACGTTGCTAGAAGTTACTTGCATTATTTATTGTTTTAACCCTGAGTACTGGTGCCAGACAAAAAAATGGCCATATTCGAATACTGACGCAATTGCCACTAGTTGGCGCAGTTTTTGTATAAATAGTTGAACTTATCAAATTTTTTTCATTTGAGCTTAGCTGTCATGAGAGCAACATGTAAGTTTTAGTTTGTACGGAAGCTTACGTAAATTAGTTTTTTACTAGCTGAAATAGTCTTAAAGTTTAATATTGTTATTTTATATGAAAAATTGTTTGTTCAAGTTCTAAAGTTGACCATGTTTTTATTATACTTTAGTATCTAAAAATAAATAGATATGATTTGGCTAGTACAATAAAAAATAGTTTTACCTTTGAAAAAAATAATACATGAAAATTTATAAAAACTTATTGTTTATTAAAAGTTAAGCAAAAAAAGTCAGAACGTTGCTAGAAGTTACTTGCATTATTTATTGTTTTAACCCTGAGTACTGGTGCCAGACAAAAAAATGGCCATATTCGAATACTGACGCAATTGCCACTAGTTGGCGCAGTTTTTGTATAAATAGTTGAACTTATCAAATTTTTTTCATTTGAGCTTAGCTGTCATGAGAGCAACATGTAAGTTTTAGTTTGTACGGAAGCTTACGTAAATTAGTTTTTTACTAGCTGAAATAGTCTTAAAGTTTAATATTGTTATTTTATATGAAAAATTGTTTGTTCAAGTTCTAAAGTTGACCATGTTTTTATTATACTTTAGTATCTAAAAATAAATAGATATGATTTGGCTAGTACAATAAAAAATAGTTTTACCTTTGAAAAAAATAATACATGAAAATTTATAAAAACTTATTGTTTATTAAAAGTTAAGCAAAAAAAGTCAGAACGTTGCTAGAAGTTACTTGCATTATTTATTGTTTTAACCCTGAGTACTGGTGCCAGACAAAAAAATGGCCATATTCGAATACTGACGCAATTGCCACTAGTTGGCGCAGTTTTTGTATAAATAGTTGAACTTATCAAATTTTTTTCATTTGAGCTTAGCTGTCATGAGAGCAACATGTAAGTTTTAGTTTGTACGGAAGCTTACGTAAATTAGTTTTTTACTAGCTGAAATAGTCTTAAAGTTTAATATTGTTATTTTATATGAAAAATTTTTTGTTCAAGTTCTAAAGTTGACCATGTTTTTATTATACTTTAGTATCTAAAAATAAATAGATATGATTTGGCTAGTACAATAAAAAAATAGTTTTACCTTTGATAAAAATAATACATGAAAATTTATAAAAACTTATTGTTTATTAAAAGTTAAGCAAAAAAAGTCAGAACGTTGCTAGAAGTTACTTGCATTATTTATTGTTTTAACCCTGAGTACTGGTGCCAGACAAAAAAATGGCCATATTCGAATACTGACGCAATTGCCACTAGTTGGCGCAGTTTTTGTATAAATAGTTAAACTTATCAAATTTTTTTCATTTGAGCGTAGCTGTCATGAGAGCAACATGTAAGTTTTAGTTTGTACGGAAGCTTACGTAAATTAGTTTTTTACTAGCTGAAATAGTCTTAAAGTTTAATATTGTTATTTTATATGAAAAATTGTTTGTTCAAGTTCTAAAGTTGACCATGTTTTTATTATACTTTAGTATCTAAAAATAGATAGATATGATTTGGCTAGTACAATAAAAAATAGTTTTACCTTTGAAAAAAATAATACATGAAAATTTATAAAAACTTATTGTTTATTAAAAGTTAAGCAAAAAAAGTCAGAACGTTGCTAGAAGTTACTTGCATTATTTATTGTTTTAACCCTGAGTAATGGTGCCAGACAAAAAAATGGCCATATTCGAATACTGACGCAATTGCCACTAGTTGGCGCAGTTTTTGTATAAATAGTTGAACTTATCAAATTTTTTTCATTTGAGCTTAGCTGTCATGAGAGCAACATGTAAGTTTTAGTTTGTACGGAAGCTTACGTAAATTAGTTTTTTACTAGCTGAAATAGTCTTAAAGTTTAATATTGTTATTTTATATGAAAAATTGTTTGTTCAAGTTCTAAAGTTGACCATGTTTTTATTATACTTTAGTATCTAAAAATAAATAGATATGATTTGGCTAGTACAATAAAAAATAGTTTTACCTTTGAAAAAAATAATACATGAAAATTTATAAAAACTTATTGTTTATTAAAAGTTAAGCAAAAAAAGTCAGAACGTTGCTAGAAGTTACTTGCATTATTTATTGTTTTAACCCTGAGTAATGGTGCCAGACAAAAAAATGGCCATATTCGAATACTGACGCAATTGCCACTAGTTGGCGCAGTTTTTGTATAAATAGTTGAACTTATCAAATTTTTTTCATTTGAGCTTAGCTGTCATGAGAGCAACATGTAAGTTTTAGTTTGTACGGAAGCTTACGTAAATTAGTTTTTTACTAGCTGAAATAGTCTTAAAGTTTAATATTGTTATTTTATATGAAAAATTGTTTGTTCAAGTTCTAAAGTTGACCATGTTTTTATTATACTTTAGTATCTAAAAATAAATAGATATGATTTGGCTAGTACAATAAAAAATAGTTTTACCTTTGAAAAAAATAATACATGAAAGTTTATAAAAACTCATTGTTTATAAAAAGTTAAGCAAAAAAAGTCAGACAAGTTTAATTTTGTTAACAAACCAAGGCACTTTTTGTTTGTTTTTAGTTTACATTATGATTAGGTTAGAATTAAAGCTAGCTAAAAGTGTATTGTATTAAGTGATAGATATCACTTGATGACTTTGATAAAATAGTTAGAAAAAATATAATTATAATATAATGTAAGATTAATATGACAAAGTTGTTTATAAGTAAATATAAAAACCTATAGTTATTGAGACGACAGGTTTAAGAAAATTCTCGAGAAAGGACATTTAAATTATAATTTAGTACTTATAACTAAATCATACTTGTAAATTAGTATTTTAGAGTAGTATTGCATCAGATATTCAGTCTAATTATAGCAGCACACCAAATAATAATTTATGTAAAATTTAGTTTGTGTTAAAAGCTTAAGTTAATTATGCTTCTTTTAACTTAAATAATTTTAAAGTTTAATGTTATAACTACAATTGTTTTAAAAATTATAAAACTATATTTGTTACTTATAGTTAGTATTGTGGGATTTAAAATATAACAAAGCAAGTTTCAAACTGAATTTACTCGTTATTTTAACAGTTTTTAACAGTTATTAACAGTTTATAATTACATTAACACAAATTAATTATGTAATTTTAAACTTTTGATCTTACTTAATTGATCTTACTTTTTATCTTACTCTGATAAAACCTAAAGCTACTTAATTAACGTTTATGATATAATTAGTTGCTAACAAAAGTAGTTGATAAGTATTAGCTGAAACATGTTTTACTTTTTTGCACAACAAAAATGGTTTTATGATACATGTCTCTAATTTTTATTTAATATATGTATTTTAGAAAAATGAATAGATGACTGTACTTAAACTAACTAGTGGCGTATTTTCAGAACAGCTTAGTAACATATAACGCAAATAAATAATGACAAATATGGAAGATTTACTGTCAAAAATGAAAAACATTACAGTTCAAAAGAAAAGTATTCAATTATATAAACCACCTAAAAGCAGAGGTAATGTTTACAGTGTTCTTATAAAATTATTAAGATGTTTTTTCTTACCGTTATTAAGTTATATAAGTTTTTAAGTTACCTAGGTAAATGTGTTTTTATAATATTTTTAGTCATGTAAATTAGCTAAACGTCGAAACAAACTATTTTTCAGAATCTCATAAAAAAAACAATGATCATGATGAAAGACTTAACATCTCATTACATCATGTTGATCACGGAGATTGTTACGAACCTAAGACATTAGAAAAATGTTCTACATCGTACAAAAGTGGTAGAAAACGTTACAAAAACAAAATGAAATGTTACAAAGTCAAGGGTCGTCTAGGAAAACAAAGGTTTTAATTAACAACTAGTTTAAATAGAATTAAGTTGAGTTATTTAAAAATGAAATTGAAAGTTGGTTATTTACAAAGTTAGCTTGAATACAAATATTGAATCGCAATGTTTTTAAATTATTTATTCAACAGTAGTTTGTTTTTCTCAATACTATACTTATGATATTTTATTTTATATTTAAATTTGAGACTACAGTAACTCAGGTTTTATAAATTGTTTGTAACGCTTTATAGACCGTTCCTCATGAATGGTATATTTTTTCGATTTGATAATGAAACTTTTAAATTGTTAAACAAAAACTATTTTAAAGGAAAACAGTTTATGACCGCCTTGGAAAACGACGACCACAAAATAATAATGATATAGATAATGACGGTTGTGTCATTATGAAGGGAGACTTATACGCTCACAAAAAGAAATTGTAAGTTGTTGTTTGTTTTTTTTAAACTTATTTTTCGTATAATTGAAATATTAAGTTTTTGTACTTTTTTATTATACGTAAACTCTTAAGACTAATAATAAAAATAACTAAAACATTTATCAAAATATAATATTGAATAAAAATTCAATTGTTTTGAGTACAAGGTTTTGGTTATGAGTACAAGGTTTTACTACCTTGTAAAACAAAACTTTAATGTATTAAATTTCACAGTGACCCGTTGAGCCGAAACAGAGGATCAATAATAAGAAAGTTTAAAATTGACAGGAGAGAAAATATCAAAATATCTCCTGCCGCAATCAAAAACAACTTCAACAACATCAATAAGTCAAAAGTTGATGTAGAAAACGCCTGGTACCAAATAAAAGTATTTCGAGGCGCAGATGAAGTTGAAACTCAATTGATTGAAAAAATGAGTAAAATTATTGATGCTCCCATAGAATACAGGCAGTATCACGTTTTCAACGGTGATGCTAGTTTCTATGTGCTTGGAAAAGGCAAAGCAGATGCGCTGTTGAGTTGCAACCGTCAACTTACCAGCAGTTTCGGTGATGATATGCTGAAAGTAGTTAGGTACACAGCAAAGTCTGATGTTTACCGTGACGAGCAACTAGAAAGCATTAAGCAGTGCATCAAAAGCCGGGTCTATTTAGAACAAGGCGTTCTTGACTTGAGCGGTCTCAGCTTTGACAAAACTCTGAAGAAGCAAGGTATCAGAATTAACTTGCATAGAAGCGAGTATTTTACAATTATTGTAAAAACATTAGATTCGCTGTTCAGAGGAAGTGATCAAAATAAAAGAATCACAACATTAAATTTAGAAAAAAATAACTTAAGTTATAAATCAATTGGCTTTCTCAAAAACAGCCTCATTGATATGTTTCCCAATATTAACCGTCTCTCAGTTGCTGAAAATCACATTAAAATTGTAAAAGATTTGAAAGCATTAAGAGATTGGAATTTAATTGAGCTTAAGTTATACGATAGCAGTCAAGATGCAACTGTAAATGATATAAGCAACTGGCGGAAACTCTTTCCAGACTTGATCAAACTTAACTGCAGAGATTATGAGCCTCCAGTTAAAATAGATGTTGCAGAGTATGAAATACCAAAAACTATGGGAAGCAACTTTATGCTGCTTTCTGATAGTGCAAAAGAAGTGTTCATCAATCATGTCAAAAACTTATTCAGTTGCCTTGACAAAGTAAAAACCTCAGATGATGCAAGCAACTTTTACTGTAAAGATTCACAGTTTAGCTTGACAATTTCTAACAATGATAAAGATTGTACAATGAAAAAATACTTGGAAGTGTGCAAGGAGTGCACACCAAACAACCGACAGAAAGTCAGAGTCGGTTGTAATAAGTCCGATTCCAAAAAGTATTACTTTGGGAGAGAGGAAATTGTGAAAGCGTTGCGCAAGCTACCCTTATCAAAACACATCATGGACAGCTTTGTTTGTGATGTCACGTTCTGCTCTAGTGAGTTCATCAGTTACGTTATCAGCGGCACTTTTGAAGAAGCCGGTGGTAAAGTTCGCGCCTTCACCAGAAGCATATCCTGCGCAATTTCCGCTGATATTAAATTTACAATACTGAGCGACATGCTCCATATCAGGAACCAATCGGTCGCCGAAAAGAAAGAAAACGCCGCCAAGGTGGCCGCAATCAACCAGTTGCCACGACCGCCGTGTGACGTGCGAACGGAGATGTTGAAAACTTTCATGAAAGACTCAGGAATGAACGAGAAATATTCGCACGAATGTCTGCACAACAACGGGTGGGATTATGATAAAGCCGGAAGAAATTTTATGGAACTGCACAAAAACAACCACATACCGCTTGAAGCATATCAATTCTAAAATACTGTTAACAAAATAAAAACAAAGAAGCTAAAACGAACTATCGATCTTAACTAAAAGCTTCTTTTCTTGTTATTTTTTCCCTTGATTTTAACAAATTTTTAATTGAGCTCTTTTATTTGTTGTTGTTTTCTTTTACAATTTTAATAAATTTTAATTAAAAAAAAATAAGTTTTTATATTATCAATAAGTATAAGCTAAAAAATGGTCTAAGTAAAATAAAAGTTTTCACTGATATATCCGCAGAAAAGAATGCGAAAACCTTTGATAGAAGAGTTTTTTATGCAAAGAAATTGATGTTTAGTATTAATTATCATAAAATAATATCTAATACAATAGAAATAAATTACAATAAATGAATTATTTTATATAAAAATAATACTTAGATTGCCTACTCCAAAACTATTTCATTTGCATTAAAACATCAAGGTCATATAATATAAAACATAAGGCTTTACTGTAACTCAATCATTTTAAATATCATACTTTCGTTTGGATACTTTCAGTTTATTATTATTATAGATAAATAGTTTAATTTAGACTACAGTCTAATATTTTAAGAAATAAAAGTGTTTGCACTGATAAATCCCATTGGTCATGTTTGAAAATAAACTGAACCGAGATTTGGCAAAATTTAGTTTTTTATTGAATATAAGACTGACATGTATAAAATTAAACAAAAACTAGAGGACGGCTTTCGATATTTGTGCAAAAGCTTATGCAAATAAGTTTTGTACTAGCTTAAATAGTTATATTTAGTTAGTTAAGTTTAGTATTCTGTCCTGGACATGACATTAAACTGTATCCTGGTGTATGACTCAATAACCGAAAGGTTTTTTCGTACATCAGGTCCTAGGACCAAATATTTGAGCGCTTATTTTTTTCGTACGTTCAATATTGTTAGTTGTATAAAAAATTGTTTGTTCAAGTTCTAAAGTTGACCATGTTTTTATTATACTTTAGTATCTAAAAATAAATAGATATGATTTGGCTAGTACAATAAAAAATAGTTTTACCTTTGAAAAAAATAATACATGAAAATTTATAAAAACTTATTGTTTATTAAAAGTTAAGCAAAAAAAGTCAGAACGTTGCTAGAAGTTACTTGCATTATTTATTGTTTTAACCCTGAGTACTGGTGCCAGACAAAAAAATGGCCATATTCGAATACTGACGCAATTGCCACTAGTTGGCGCAGTTTTTGTATAAATAGTTGAACTTATCAAATTTTTTTCATTTGAGCTTAGCTGTCATGAGAGCAACATGTAAGTTTTAGTTTGTACGGAAGCTTACGTAAATTAGTTTTTTACTAGCTGAAATAGTCTTAAAGTTTAATATTGTTATTTTATATGAAAAATTGTTTGTTCAAGTTCTAAAGTTGACCATGTTTTTATTATACTTTAGTATCTAAAAATAAATAGATATGATTTGGCTAGTACAATAAAAAATAGTTTTACCTTTGAAAAAAATAATACATGAAAATTTATAAAAACTTATTGTTTATTAAAAGTTAAGCAAAAAAAGTCAGAACGTTGCTAGAAGTTACTTGCATTATTTATTGTTTTAACCCTGAGTACTGGTGCCAGACAAAAAAATGGCCATATTCGAATACTGACGCAATTGCCACTAGTTGGCGCAGTTTTTGTATAAATAGTTGAACTTATCAAATTTTTTTCATTTGAGCTTAGCTGTCATGAGAGCAACATGTAAGTTTTAGTTTGTACGGAAGCTTACGTAAATTAGTTTTTTACTAGGTTTCTTCTTTACTAAAAGTTTTATTTAATTTTTAGTTTATTGTTTAAAGTCTTTTAAAGAAATTTAAATAGATTGTAGTTTCTAAAAAGTTTGTCATAGTAATTTATAGTTTTGTATATGCTATTATTTCTTGTTTTGTTTTATATAAAGAGTCATCACTTAAAACTGTCTGTCTGATTTATATAAAATAGTCTAGAGTAGCTTTAAGTGTTTTATATATATTTTCCACTGATAATTACAAATTAGCACTTATAAATAAGTTATAGTACTATGTCCCACTTAGAGAATATTAATGATAAGTTGCCTGCAGCGGGTCCTGAAAATAAGCCTGTTAGAAGGTCACCCCGCATGCAGGAAAAGTCTGAACAAAAAGGTCAGGTTGACTATCTGCCCACAGTAAGTCACCCTGACCAAACTGAGGCTTTAGATGTTGGGTCACCAACATCGATAGCCCACAATGGCGTCCTCTTAAGTAGTGAGAACTACCAATCCTTTAACCAACAGTTAAATAAGTCAGAGTTTGAGGAAAATAAGATACAAACCACTTGTAATAAAATTGGGCCCTACAGAATTGAAAATGAAAGTAAGGTAAGCACCAATAGGCAGCAGCAGGCTTTAGATTATGAAAGTGCACTAGAAGTGGAAGACTTGGAGATAGAGAAACTCACAAAGCTAGTAGCCCAAGCTAAAATGTTAGAAAAGAAGGCCATCTTAAAAAAGGAATTAAATTCTATTTATAATAGATTAGATGAAGTTCAAAACAAATTCCAAAGTAAGATAAGTTATAGTGACAGCAGTCCTGTATATACTTCTTCCAACACTGTAGGGGCTACACATAACATCAGTCTGAAACAAAGGACTTTAGAGAACTGCAAACTTTTTCCCCAGATTGAAGCCATAAGGGACCCTGTTATTGAGTTAAGATTTTTTGAGGATAGGTGTAGTACTTATGGCATCACTGATGATACAGAAAAGTTTGAAATTCTTCAAAGAATCTGGCCGCGTGCTGACATAATAGACTTTGTTGAAGCTTATGATGAGGACCGAACATACTACAATTTGTTTAAATTTTTAGAAGGCAAAGGCAGTAAGTTGCCTCGAATCTTAGGTGTGAGCCCATCATGGTCGGGACCAGTAAAATTTCAAAACTTGTTTCTGTCAGCCAAACAATGGGCAAGAGCAGCTGAGGAAGACAGAATTAAATATTTTATGTATGTACATGCCCCAGATAATCTGAAAAAGAAAATTAAAGAATGTTTTGGGCTTGGTTATAATGAGTTCTTAAGACGGGCTGAATCAATATGCAACATTGAAGAACAGAAAGTTTGTGAACAAGTCAAAAATATTTCATATGAACCTCACAAACCATACTATGGTAGGTACAGAAGTAAGAGTCACAATAATGTAGGTTGGCAGCAAAATCAAAATTTTTTTTATAATAACCACAGTAGTAACCACCCTAATCAAGAGTACTATAGGCTGGGAGACAACCAATGTACAAATAATGACAGAAACCACTATGACAACAAACAAAATGAAGGCTATCAAAACCAAAATACTTCACCACATGAAGGTAATAACAGAACAGTAAAACACTGTAAATTTGCAATGACTAAAATTAATTCAGTACATTCAACCAGAAAGGCACAAAAATTTAAACCTAAAGCTCCCAGAAAAATTACAGCATATGGAGTAACAGGCCGAGTTGTGTGGTTTAATGTTAAAAAGGGCTATGGATTCATTCATTGTGATAATAAGGACAGTGATGTTTTTGTTCATCACACTGAAATTAGTAAAAACAACCCGAACAAGTTTATAAGGTCACTTGCACAAGGTGAGGCTGTTCAATTTAATGTTGTAATGAGTAAAAGAAATTTACCACAGGCTGTGAATGTAACAGGTCCTAATAACAAACCAGTTAAAGGTTCCAAATATGCCCAAGACAGGTGGCCAAGCTATAACCAGAGGTTTAACAGGCAACAGAGGCCTCAACTAAAATGTCATTTTGTCAGTGATTGTAAAGTAAGAGACAAACAGCAGAGAGAAGAGCAAAACAGTTGTAAGGTAAAACACAACCACCAATTAACCCATAAGGTTGAAGTAACTGATGATAGACAATTTTCAAAAGAAAACACCTATATTAATTCTCAAAATGATTTATTAAAAGTTAACTCTACAGGCTATCAACCTAATAGCAATAAAAATGAACAGGTTAAACCTCAGAGTGAGATTCTGAAATTAATTTCAGAAAAAGATGAGTTGATTAAAGAAGGTCTAAAAATTGAAGAACATGTTGAAAATATTAAACTTAAAATTGACAAATTAAGAAATAAAGTTTTAGAAAGGCTGACTTAAAATTCTTTGTATTCTAGGGTTAAGTTAGGCATGACAGTTGAGTGATGATTCTGTATGACTAAACATATGTTTTTTTTTTTTTTTTTTGTGAAAAAATTTTGATTCTAATACCAATTGATACTATATTGCCAAAGATTTTTTTTGAGTTTAATATTTTGATTAAGAGTTGTTTATCTATTAATAGTAAAAGTAATATTTGGAATTGTAACCGTAAATTTATTGATATTTCATTTTATTTATTGTGCAAATACTATTATGTTGATTCATTTTTTTTACCATGTTGTCTAAGATTTTTTTACTGAGTTAGTTATTCTGATAAAACTTATGTTCTTATATAAATTTTTTTTTATTATGTAAAAACCAAATACTTAATTTTTCTCTCTCCTATTAATATTATACTTAAGTTTGATTTTTAAATTAGTTCATGACTATTTTGAATTTATTTGTTCTTTACACTGTTCCTTTTATTTTGTTTTTTTGCTGTTTACCAATTAGAATTAGGTGAACATCACCTTAGAATTCTTCTAGCAGGAGGCAAGCAGAGGATAGAGTGATAATCCTCTTCAAAAAAAAAGGACTACAGAAGATAGTGTAATGAATACGTGCATTATTCATTATTCAAAGTTGAGCTCAGAGAATATTTTGAGTTTTACACGCTTCATTGCACTAGCCAATGAGAATCATCTGACGTGTTTCAAACTAATTCTGATGCAACTAAATATCAGAAAATGACAGTCAGTGTATTTGTAGCAGTTGGTGGGTTGGTGTGCAGCTGGAACTACCTTGTATTGATTTGTGATTGTGTATTGTAAGTATTGTTTTGTGTTAAAAGTGAACATTTTAACTGGTATTTAATTGTTTTAATATTTAAGCCAGGTTTATAGTTAATAATTTATTCTTTTACAGTTTCTTCTTTACTAAAAGTTTTATTTAATTTTTAGTTTATTGTTTAAAGTCTTTTAAAGAAATTTAAATAGATTGTAGTTTCTAAAAAGTTTGTCATAGTAATTTATAGTTTTGTATATGCTATTATTTCTTGTTTTGTTTTATATAAAGAGTCATCACTTAAAACTGTCTGTCTGATTTATATAAAATAGTCTAGAGTAGCTTTAAGTGTTTTATATATATTTTCCACTGATAATTACAAATTAGCACTTATAAATAAGTTATAGTACTATGTCCCACTTAGAGAATATTAATGATAAGTTGCCTGCAGCGGGTCCTGAAAATAAGCCTGTTAGAAGGTCACCCCGCATGCAGGAAAAGTCTGAACAAAAAGGTCAGGTTGACTATCTGCCCACAGTAAGTCACCCTGACCAAACTGAGGCTTTAGATGTTGGGTCACCAACATCGATAGCCCACAGTACAATAAAAAATAGTTTTACCTTTGAAAAAAATAATACATGAAAATTTATAAAAACTTATTGTTTATTAAAAGTTAAGCAAAAAAAGTCAGAACGTTGCTAGAAGTTACTTGCATTATTTATTGTTTTAACCCTGAGTACTGGTGCCAGACAAAAAAATGGCCATATTCGAATACTGACGCAATTGCCACTAGTTGGCGCAGTTTTTGTATAAATAGTTGAACTTATCAAATTTTTTTCATTTGAGCTTAGCTGTCATGAGAGCAACATGTAAGTTTTAGTTTGTACGGAAGCTTACGTAAATTAGTTTTTTACTAGCTGAAATAGTCTTAAAGTTTAATATTGTTATTTTATATGAAAAATTGTTTGTTCAAGTTCTAAAGTTGACCATGTTTTTATTATACTTTAGTATCTAAAAATAAATAGATATGATTTGGCTAGTACAATAAAAAATAGTTTTACCTTTGAAAAAAATAATACATGAAAGTTTATAAAAACTCATTGTTTATAAAAAGTTAAGCAAAAAAAGTCAGACAAGTTTAATTTTGTTAACAAACCAAGGCACTTTTTGTTTGTTTTTAGTTTACATTATGATTAGGTTAGAATTAAAGCTAGCTAAAAGTGTATTGTATTAAGTGATAGATATCACTTGATGACTTTGATAAAATAGTTAGAAAAAATATAATTATAATATAATGTAAGATTAATATGACAAAGTTGTTTATAAGTAAATATAAAAACCTATAGTTATTGAGACGACAGGTTTAAGAAAATTCTCGAGAAAGGACATTTAAATTATAATTTAGTACTTATAACTAAATCATACTTGTAAATTAGTATTTTAGAGTAGTATTGCATCAGATATTCAGTCTAATTATAGCAGCACACCAAATAATAATTTATGTAAAATTTAGTTTGTGTTAAAAGCTTAAGTTAATTATGCTTCTTTTAACTTAAATAATTTTAAAGTTTAATGTTATAACTACAATTGTTTTAAAAATTATAAAACTATATTTGTTACTTATAGTTAGTATTGTGGGATTTAAAATATAACAAAGCAAGTTTCAAACTGAATTTACTCGTTATTTTAACAGTTTTTAACAGTTATTAACAGTTTATAATTACATTAACACAAATTAATTATGTAATTTTAAACTTTTGATCTTACTTAATTGATCTTACTTTTTATCTTACTCTGATAAAACCTAAAGCTACTTAATTAACGTTTATGATATAATTAGTTGCTAACAAAAGTAGTTGATAAGTATTAGCTGAAACATGTTTTACTTTTTTGCACAACAAAAATGGTTTTATGATACATGTCTCTAATTTTTATTTAATATATGTATTTTAGAAAAATGAATAGATGACTGTACTTAAACTAACTAGTGGCGTATTTTCAGAACAGCTTAGTAACATATAACGCAAATAAATAATGACAAATATGGAAGATTTACTGTCAAAAATGAAAAACATTACAGTTCAAAAGAAAAGTATTCAATTATATAAACCACCTAAAAGCAGAGGTAATGTTTACAGTGTTCTTATAAAATTATTAAGATGTTTTTTCTTACCGTTATTAAGTTATATAAGTTTTTAAGTTACCTAGGTAAATGTGTTTTTATAATATTTTTAGTCATGTAAATTAGCTAAACGTCGAAACAAACTATTTTTCAGAATCTCATAAAAAAAACAATGATCATGATGAAAGACTTAACATCTCATTACATCATGTTGATCACGGAGATTGTTACGAACCTAAGACATTAGAAAAATGTTCTACATCGTACAAAAGTGGTAGAAAACGTTACAAAAACAAAATGAAATGTTACAAAGTCAAGGGTCGTCTAGGAAAACAAAGGTTTTAATTAACAACTAGTTTAAATAGAATTAAGTTGAGTTATTTAAAAATGAAATTGAAAGTTGGTTATTTACAAAGTTAGCTTGAATACAAATATTGAATCGCAATGTTTTTAAATTATTTATTCAACAGTAGTTTGTTTTTCTCAATACTATACTTATGATATTTTATTTTATATTTAAATTTGAGACTACAGTAACTCAGGTTTTATAAATTGTTTGTAACGCTTTATAGACCGTTCCTCATGAATGGTATATTTTTTCGATTTGATAATGAAACTTTTAAATTGTTAAACAAAAACTATTTTAAAGGAAAACAGTTTATGACCGCCTTGGAAAACGACGACCACAAAATAATAATGATATAGATAATGACGGTTGTGTCATTATGAAGGGAGACTTATACGCTCACAAAAAGAAATTGTAAGTTGTTGTTTGTTTTTTTTAAACTTATTTTTCGTATAATTGAAATATTAAGTTTTTGTACTTTTTTATTATACGTAAACTCTTAAGACTAATAATAAAAATAACTAAAACATTTATCAAAATATAATATTGAATAAAAATTCAATTGTTTTGAGTACAAGGTTTTGGTTATGAGTACAAGGTTTTACTACCTTGTAAAACAAAACTTTAATGTATTAAATTTCACAGTGACCCGTTGAGCCGAAACAGAGGATCAATAATAAGAAAGTTTAAAATTGACAGGAGAGAAAATATCAAAATATCTCCTGCCGCAATCAAAAACAACTTCAACAACATCAATAAGTCAAAAGTTGATGTAGAAAACGCCTGGTACCAAATAAAAGTATTTCGAGGCGCAGATGAAGTTGAAACTCAATTGATTGAAAAAATGAGTAAAATTATTGATGCTCCCATAGAATACAGGCAGTATCACGTTTTCAACGGTGATGCTAGTTTCTATGTGCTTGGAAAAGGCAAAGCAGATGCGCTGTTGAGTTGCAACCGTCAACTTACCAGCAGTTTCGGTGATGATATGCTGAAAGTAGTTAGGTACACAGCAAAGTCTGATGTTTACCGTGACGAGCAACTAGAAAGCATTAAGCAGTGCATCAAAAGCCGGGTCTATTTAGAACAAGGCGTTCTTGACTTGAGCGGTCTCAGCTTTGACAAAACTCTGAAGAAGCAAGGTATCAGAATTAACTTGCATAGAAGCGAGTATTTTACAATTATTGTAAAAACATTAGATTCGCTGTTCAGAGGAAGTGATCAAAATAAAAGAATCACAACATTAAATTTAGAAAAAAATAACTTAAGTTATAAATCAATTGGCTTTCTCAAAAACAGCCTCATTGATATGTTTCCCAATATTAACCGTCTCTCAGTTGCTGAAAATCACATTAAAATTGTAAAAGATTTGAAAGCATTAAGAGATTGGAATTTAATTGAGCTTAAGTTATACGATAGCAGTCAAGATGCAACTGTAAATGATATAAGCAACTGGCGGAAACTCTTTCCAGACTTGATCAAACTTAACTGCAGAGATTATGAGCCTCCAGTTAAAATAGATGTTGCAGAGTATGAAATACCAAAAACTATGGGAAGCAACTTTATGCTGCTTTCTGATAGTGCAAAAGAAGTGTTCATCAATCATGTCAAAAACTTATTCAGTTGCCTTGACAAAGTAAAAACCTCAGATGATGCAAGCAACTTTTACTGTAAAGATTCACAGTTTAGCTTGACAATTTCTAACAATGATAAAGATTGTACAATGAAAAAATACTTGGAAGTGTGCAAGGAGTGCACACCAAACAACCGACAGAAAGTCAGAGTCGGTTGTAATAAGTCCGATTCCAAAAAGTATTACTTTGGGAGAGAGGAAATTGTGAAAGCGTTGCGCAAGCTACCCTTATCAAAACACATCATGGACAGCTTTGTTTGTGATGTCACGTTCTGCTCTAGTGAGTTCATCAGTTACGTTATCAGCGGCACTTTTGAAGAAGCCGGTGGTAAAGTTCGCGCCTTCACCAGAAGCATATCCTGCGCAATTTCCGCTGATATTAAATTTACAATACTGAGCGACATGCTCCATATCAGGAACCAATCGGTCGCCGAAAAGAAAGAAAACGCCGCCAAGGTGGCCGCAATCAACCAGTTGCCACGACCGCCGTGTGACGTGCGAACGGAGATGTTGAAAACTTTCATGAAAGACTCAGGAATGAACGAGAAATATTCGCACGAATGTCTGCACAACAACGGGTGGGATTATGATAAAGCCGGAAGAAATTTTATGGAACTGCACAAAAACAACCACATACCGCTTGAAGCATATCAATTCTAAAATACTGTTAACAAAATAAAAACAAAGAAGCTAAAACGAACTATCGATCTTAACTAAAAGCTTCTTTTCTTGTTATTTTTTCCCTTGATTTTAACAAATTTTTAATTGAGCTCTTTTATTTGTTGTTGTTTTCTTTTACAATTTTAATAAATTTTAATTAAAAAAAAATAAGTTTTTATATTATCAATAAGTATAAGCTAAAAAATGGTCTAAGTAAAATAAAAGTTTTCACTGATATATCCGCAGAAAAGAATGCGAAAACCTTTGATAGAAGAGTTTTTTATGCAAAGAAATTGATGTTTAGTATTAATTATCATAAAATAATATCTAATACAATAGAAATAAATTACAATAAATGAATTATTTTATATAAAAATAATACTTAGATTGCCTACTCCAAAACTATTTCATTTGCATTAAAACATCAAGGTCATATAATATAAAACATAAGGCTTTACTGTAACTCAATCATTTTAAATATCATACTTTCGTTTGGATACTTTCAGTTTATTATTATTATAGATAAATAGTTTAATTTAGACTACAGTCTAATATTTTAAGAAATAAAAGTGTTTGCACTGATAAATCCCATTGGTCATGTTTGAAAATAAACTGAACCGAGATTTGGCAAAATTTAGTTTTTTATTGAATATAAGACTGACATGTATAAAATTAAACAAAAACTAGAGGACGGCTTTCGATATTTGTGCAAAAGCTTATGCAAATAAGTTTTGTACTAGCTTAAATAGTTATATTTAGTTAGTTAAGTTTAGTATTCTGTCCTGGACATGACATTAAACTGTATCCTGGTGTATGACTCAATAACCGAAAGGTTTTTTCGTACATCAGGTCCTAGGACCAAATATTTGAGCGCTTATTTTTTTCGTACGTTCAATATTGTTAGTTGTATAAAAAATTGTTTGTTCAAGTTCTAAAGTTGACCATGTTTTTATTATACTTTAGTATCTAAAAATAAATAGATATGATTTGGCTAGTACAATAAAAAATAGTTTTACCTTTGAAAAAAATAATACATGAAAATTTATAAAAACTTATTGTTTATTAAAAGTTAAGCAAAAAAAGTCAGAACGTTGCTAGAAGTTACTTGCATTATTTATTGTTTTAACCCTGAGTACTGGTGCCAGACAAAAAAATGGCCATATTCGAATACTGACGCAATTGCCACTAGTTGGCGCAGTTTTTGTATAAATAGTTGAACTTATCAAATTTTTTTCATTTGAGCTTAGCTGTCATGAGAGCAACATGTAAGTTTTAGTTTGTACGGAAGCTTACGTAAATTAGTTTTTTACTAGCTGAAATAGTCTTAAAGTTTAATATTGTTATTTTATATGAAAAATTGTTTGTTCAAGTTCTAAAGTTGACCATGTTTTTATTATACTTTAGTATCTAAAAATAAATAGATATGATTTGGCTAGTACAATAAAAAATAGTTTTACCTTTGAAAAAAATAATACATGAAAATTTATAAAAACTTATTGTTTATTAAAAGTTAAGCAAAAAAAGTCAGAACGTTGCTAGAAGTTACTTGCATTATTTATTGTTTTAACCCTGAGTACTGGTGCCAGACAAAAAAATGGCCATATTCGAATACTGACGCAATTGCCACTAGTTGGCGCAGTTTTTGTATAAATAGTTGAACTTATCAAATTTTTTTCATTTGAGCTTAGCTGTCATGAGAGCAACATGTAAGTTTTAGTTTGTACGGAAGCTTACGTAAATTAGTTTTTTACTAGCTGAAATAGTCTTAAAGTTTAATATTGTTATTTTATATGAAAAATTGTTTGTTCAAGTTCTAAAGTTGACCATGTTTTTATTATACTTTAGTATCTAAAAATAAATAGATATGATTTGGCTAGTACAATAAAAAATAGTTTTACCTTTGAAAAAAATAATACATGAAAATTTATAAAAACTTATTGTTTATTAAAAGTTAAGCAAAAAAAGTCAGAACGTTGCTAGAAGTTACTTGCATTATTTATTGTTTTAACCCTGAGTACTGGTGCCAGACAAAAAATGGCCATATTCGAATACTGACGCAATTGCCACTAGTTGGCGCAGTTTTTGTATAAATAGTTGAACTTATCAAATTTTTTTCATTTGAGCTTAGCTGTCATGAGAGCAACATGTAAGTTTTAGTTTGTACGGAAGCTTACGTAAATTAGTTTTTTACTAGCTGAAATAGTCTTAAAGTTTAATATTGTTATTTTATATGAAAAATTGTTTGTTCAAGTTCTAAAGTTGACCATGTTTTTATTATACTTTAGTATCTAAAAATAAATAGATATGATTTGGCTAGTACAATAAAAAATAGTTTTACCTTTGAAAAAAATAATACATGAAAATTTATAAAAACTTATTGTTTATTAAAAGTTAAGCAAAAAAAGTCAGAACGTTGCTAGAAGTTACTTGCATTATTTATTGTTTTAACCCTGAGTAATGGTGCCAGACAAAAAAATGGCCATATTCGAATACTGACGCAATTGCCACTAGTTGGCGCAGTTTTTGTATAAATAGTTGAACTTATCAAATTTTTTTCATTTGAGCTTAGCTGTCATGAGAGCAACATGTAAGTTTTAGTTTGTACGGAAGCTTACGTAAATTAGTTTTTTACTAGCTGAAATAGTCTTAAAGTTTAATATTGTTATTTTATATGAAAAATTGTTTGTTCAAGTTCTAAAGTTGACCATGTTTTTATTATACTTTAGTATCTAAAAATAAATAGATATGATTTGGCTAGTACAATAAAAAATAGTTTTACCTTTGAAAAAAATAATACATGAAAGTTTATAAAAACTCATTGTTTATAAAAAGTTAAGCAAAAAAAGTCAGACAAGTTTAATTTTGTTAACAAACCAAGGCACTTTTTGTTTGTTTTTAGTTTACATTATGATTAGGTTAGAATTAAAGCTAGCTAAAAGTGTATTGTATTAAGTGATAGATATCACTTGATGACTTTGATAAAATAGTTAGAAAAAATATAATTATAATATAATGTAAGATTAATATGACAAAGTTGTTTATAAGTAAATATAAAAACCTATAGTTATTGAGACGACAGGTTTAAGAAAATTCTCGAGAAAGGACATTTAAATTATAATTTAGTACTTATAACTAAATCATACTTGTAAATTAGTATTTTAGAGTAGTATTGCATCAGATATTCAGTCTAATTATAGCAGCACACCAAATAATAATTTATGTAAAATTTAGTTTGTGTTAAAAGCTTAAGTTAATTATGCTTCTTTTAACTTAAATAATTTTAAAGTTTAATGTTATAACTACAATTGTTTTAAAAATTATAAAACTATATTTGTTACTTATAGTTAGTATTGTGGGATTTAAAATATAACAAAGCAAGTTTCAAACTGAATTTACTCGTTATTTTAACAGTTTTTAACAGTTATTAACAGTTTATAATTACATTAACACAAATTAATTATGTAATTTTAAACTTTTGATCTTACTTAATTGATCTTACTTTTTATCTTACTCTGATAAAACCTAAAGCTACTTAATTAACGTTTATGATATAATTAGTTGCTAACAAAAGTAGTTGATAAGTATTAGCTGAAACATGTTTTACTTTTTTGCACAACAAAAATGGTTTTATGATACATGTCTCTAATTTTTATTTAATATATGTATTTTAGAAAAATGAATAGATGACTGTACTTAAACTAACTAGTGGCGTATTTTCAGAACAGCTTAGTAACATATAACGCAAATAAATAATGACAAATATGGAAGATTTACTGTCAAAAATGAAAAACATTACAGTTCAAAAGAAAAGTATTCAATTATATAAACCACCTAAAAGCAGAGGTAATGTTTACAGTGTTCTTATAAAATTATTAAGATGTTTTTTCTTACCGTTATTAAGTTATATAAGTTTTTAAGTTACCTAGGTAAATGTGTTTTTATAATATTTTTAGTCATGTAAATTAGCTAAACGTCGAAACAAACTATTTTTCAGAATCTCATAAAAAAAACAATGATCATGATGAAAGACTTAACATCTCATTACATCATGTTGATCACGGAGATTGTTACGAACCTAAGACATTAGAAAAATGTTCTACATCGTACAAAAGTGGTAGAAAACGTTACAAAAACAAAATGAAATGTTACAAAGTCAAGGGTCGTCTAGGAAAACAAAGGTTTTAATTAACAACTAGTTTAAATAGAATTAAGTTGAGTTATTTAAAAATGAAATTGAAAGTTGGTTATTTACAAAGTTAGCTTGAATACAAATATTGAATCGCAATGTTTTTAAATTATTTATTCAACAGTAGTTTGTTTTTCTCAATACTATACTTATGATATTTTATTTTATATTTAAATTTGAGACTACAGTAACTCAGGTTTTATAAATTGTTTGTAACGCTTTATAGACCGTTCCTCATGAATGGTATATTTTTTCGATTTGATAATGAAACTTTTAAATTGTTAAACAAAAACTATTTTAAAGGAAAACAGTTTATGACCGCCTTGGAAAACGACGACCACAAAATAATAATGATATAGATAATGACGGTTGTGTCATTATGAAGGGAGACTTATACGCTCACAAAAAGAAATTGTAAGTTGTTGTTTGTTTTTTTTAAACTTATTTTTCGTATAATTGAAATATTAAGTTTTTGTACTTTTTTATTATACGTAAACTCTTAAGACTAATAATAAAAATAACTAAAACATTTATCAAAATATAATATTGAATAAAAATTCAATTGTTTTGAGTACAAGGTTTTGGTTATGAGTACAAGGTTTTACTACCTTGTAAAACAAAACTTTAATGTATTAAATTTCACAGTGACCCGTTGAGCCGAAACAGAGGATCAATAATAAGAAAGTTTAAAATTGACAGGAGAGAAAATATCAAAATATCTCCTGCCGCAATCAAAAACAACTTCAACAACATCAATAAGTCAAAAGTTGATGTAGAAAACGCCTGGTACCAAATAAAAGTATTTCGAGGCGCAGATGAAGTTGAAACTCAATTGATTGAAAAAATGAGTAAAATTATTGATGCTCCCATAGAATACAGGCAGTATCACGTTTTCAACGGTGATGCTAGTTTCTATGTGCTTGGAAAAGGCAAAGCAGATGCGCTGTTGAGTTGCAACCGTCAACTTACCAGCAGTTTCGGTGATGATATGCTGAAAGTAGTTAGGTACACAGCAAAGTCTGATGTTTACCGTGACGAGCAACTAGAAAGCATTAAGCAGTGCATCAAAAGCCGGGTCTATTTAGAACAAGGCGTTCTTGACTTGAGCGGTCTCAGCTTTGACAAAACTCTGAAGAAGCAAGGTATCAGAATTAACTTGCATAGAAGCGAGTATTTTACAATTATTGTAAAAACATTAGATTCGCTGTTCAGAGGAAGTGATCAAAATAAAAGAATCACAACATTAAATTTAGAAAAAAATAACTTAAGTTATAAATCAATTGGCTTTCTCAAAAACAGCCTCATTGATATGTTTCCCAATATTAACCGTCTCTCAGTTGCTGAAAATCACATTAAAATTGTAAAAGATTTGAAAGCATTAAGAGATTGGAATTTAATTGAGCTTAAGTTATACGATAGCAGTCAAGATGCAACTGTAAATGATATAAGCAACTGGCGGAAACTCTTTCCAGACTTGATCAAACTTAACTGCAGAGATTATGAGCCTCCAGTTAAAATAGATGTTGCAGAGTATGAAATACCAAAAACTATGGGAAGCAACTTTATGCTGCTTTCTGATAGTGCAAAAGAAGTGTTCATCAATCATGTCAAAAACTTATTCAGTTGCCTTGACAAAGTAAAAACCTCAGATGATGCAAGCAACTTTTACTGTAAAGATTCACAGTTTAGCTTGACAATTTCTAACAATGATAAAGATTGTACAATGAAAAAATACTTGGAAGTGTGCAAGGAGTGCACACCAAACAACCGACAGAAAGTCAGAGTCGGTTGTAATAAGTCCGATTCCAAAAAGTATTACTTTGGGAGAGAGGAAATTGTGAAAGCGTTGCGCAAGCTACCCTTATCAAAACACATCATGGACAGCTTTGTTTGTGATGTCACGTTCTGCTCTAGTGAGTTCATCAGTTACGTTATCAGCGGCACTTTTGAAGAAGCCGGTGGTAAAGTTCGCGCCTTCACCAGAAGCATATCCTGCGCAATTTCCGCTGATATTAAATTTACAATACTGAGCGACATGCTCCATATCAGGAACCAATCGGTCGCCGAAAAGAAAGAAAACGCCGCCAAGGTGGCCGCAATCAACCAGTTGCCACGACCGCCGTGTGACGTGCGAACGGAGATGTTGAAAACTTTCATGAAAGACTCAGGAATGAACGAGAAATATTCGCACGAATGTCTGCACAACAACGGGTGGGATTATGATAAAGCCGGAAGAAATTTTATGGAACTGCACAAAAACAACCACATACCGCTTGAAGCATATCAATTCTAAAATACTGTTAACAAAATAAAAACAAAGAAGCTAAAACGAACTATCGATCTTAACTAAAAGCTTCTTTTCTTGTTATTTTTTCCCTTGATTTTAACAAATTTTTAATTGAGCTCTTTTATTTGTTGTTGTTTTCTTTTACAATTTTAATAAATTTTAATTAAAAAAAAATAAGTTTTTATATTATCAATAAGTATAAGCTAAAAAATGGTCTAAGTAAAATAAAAGTTTTCACTGATATATCCGCAGAAAAGAATGCGAAAACCTTTGATAGAAGAGTTTTTTATGCAAAGAAATTGATGTTTAGTATTAATTATCATAAAATAATATCTAATACAATAGAAATAAATTACAATAAATGAATTATTTTATATAAAAATAATACTTAGATTGCCTACTCCAAAACTATTTCATTTGCATTAAAACATCAAGGTCATATAATATAAAACATAAGGCTTTACTGTAACTCAATCATTTTAAATATCATACTTTCGTTTGGATACTTTCAGTTTATTATTATTATAGATAAATAGTTTAATTTAGACTACAGTCTAATATTTTAAGAAATAAAAGTGTTTGCACTGATAAATCCCATTGGTCATGTTTGAAAATAAACTGAACCGAGATTTGGCAAAATTTAGTTTTTTATTGAATATAAGACTGACATGTATAAAATTAAACAAAAACTAGAGGACGGCTTTCGATATTTGTGCAAAAGCTTATGCAAATAAGTTTTGTACTAGCTTAAATAGTTATATTTAGTTAGTTAAGTTTAGTATTCTGTCCTGGACATGACATTAAACTGTATCCTGGTGTATGACTCAATAACCGAAAGGTTTTTTCGTACATCAGGTCCTAGGACCAAATATTTGAGCGCTTATTTTTTTCGTACGTTCAATATTGTTAGTTGTATAAAAAATTGTTTGTTCAAGTTCTAAAGTTGACCATGTTTTTATTATACTTTAGTATCTAAAAATAAATAGATATGATTTGGCTAGTACAATAAAAAATAGTTTTACCTTTGAAAAAAATAATACATGAAAATTTATAAAAACTTATTGTTTATTAAAAGTTAAGCAAAAAAAGTCAGAACGTTGCTAGAAGTTACTTGCATTATTTATTGTTTTAACCCTGAGTACTGGTGCCAGACAAAAAAATGGCCATATTCGAATACTGACGCAATTGCCACTAGTTGGCGCAGTTTTTGTATAAATAGTTGAACTTATCAAATTTTTTTCATTTGAGCTTAGCTGTCATGAGAGCAACATGTAAGTTTTAGTTTGTACGGAAGCTTACGTAAATTAGTTTTTTACTAGCTGAAATAGTCTTAAAGTTTAATATTGTTATTTTATATGAAAAATTGTTTGTTCAAGTTCTAAAGTTGACCATGTTTTTATTATACTTTAGTATCTAAAAATAAATAGATATGATTTGGCTAGTACAATAAAAAATAGTTTTACCTTTGAAAAAAATAATACATGAAAATTTATAAAAACTTATTGTTTATTAAAAGTTAAGCAAAAAAAGTCAGAACGTTGCTAGAAGTTACTTGCATTATTTATTGTTTTAACCCTGAGTACTGGTGCCAGACAAAAAAATGGCCATATTCGAATACTGACGCAATTGCCACTAGTTGGCGCA
>NW_028140024.1:0-36819 GCF_965202585.1 Thalia democratica | reverse complement strand
GGCTTGGCTCTATTACTCATTATGCTATACCCACTATATACTATATAATAGTTAGGTATGGCCCACTAGTTATTTAATTAAATTTAGATATTTTAGATATTTATATATTTTAGATATTTTAGATATTTAGATATCAAATTTGGTTTGTAAATTTCAGAGATTATTAAGAGCACCAAAAAGCAGCTTGCTTCTTAACTAATTATCCACAACAAAGCTTATTTATTCAATTTTATATAACCAATTTACAGATAATTTCAATATAATGATCTATTAACACCAAAGTTTAGTTATTTAAATTTATGCAAAATCAAAAGTACAATTAACTACAATTTTATTTTATCAACAGCAGAGTTTATTCAAATTTATGCAAACCACAGTAAAATTAACTTCAATTTAACTAATTTAGAAATTTCAATTTAAGAGACAGGACTAGAAAATAATAGATTAATGACAATACTCACAATTTAGCACCAGGAAGTTCAGCTTGAGCTTTTTCAAATCTAATCATTTAAAACTAAAGGCGGCAAAGTTAACAAATTAATAAAAAACCCCTAATTAGAGAAAACTCTTTTGCTAAATTTAATTTTTTAGCCAGAGGCGTTACATTTTCCCCTCTTATTAAACATTTTTAGAATTTTAACTTAGGTTTTTTAGATAAATATTAGTTTTAAGGTGTTAAACGTTTGTTAAACTGAAAAAAACTTTAAATATAGTCCAGGTGAAAACCATTATACACTAAAGCACTCAACTTAGAGATATATAAGCATGCAACATAAGTTTATAACTTTCTTTTTGTAATTTACATGTAATAAACAGAAATAATATTTTAAGAGATACTTATGATCATCAACTTTATGTGCTAAAACGTACTTGCATATAACAACATTTTTGAGCTAATTCAAAATCTGGATTTAAACACTCTACTAGCTATTTTTAAAGTAAAATTAAAACTATAAGTATTTAAATGTAGTAAATGCTTAAGACACTTTTTAAGTGTGGTAAAAATGCTTTTTTTAACAAAATAAAAAAGAAATTCTAAAGAAATTGTAAAGAAAAGACTTTTTTTGAATATAAATTTACAAATTCCTAATTACAATCATGAGTCAAAAGTTTGTTTAAAAGTCAATGTTTACCGTTCATGATGATGGTTCCTTACTCTTACACTGGAGGTTGAGGCTCGGCCTCTTCTTACTCGCCTTCTCCTCCTCTTCTCTGGTTGCTCCAGCTGCGGCCGCTCTTCTTGTAGTGGTTCTCCCGGAACTCTGGCGGGAAGTTTGGCTCCACTGACGTCCTTCTCCGCGAATTAATCGCTGGCGACCTGGCGTTGTTCACCATCGTCATCAACGCCAACGGATTCGAGGGTCTGCTTGACATCATCAGCAGACGGGTTGGCATCGCCCCCATGGCATCCGAAGGTGTGCTGCCATGTATGCATTTCCAGACGAATCGACATCGTCACTACAATTCTGCTGTACGTAGTGGCAGCCTGTTCTTATTAGAATGGTTCATTCTGAGGTCTCTGGGGTGTGGCAGTTCGACTTACCCCACCAAACTAGATGAGTGAAAGTTATTAAGCCATGATTTTTACAATTTGCTTGGCAAGCTTTCCCAGTGCTAAACAGGAGACAACCAAAACTCAATGCAGTATAGAAAATTTTAGATTTTTATATAAAATATCACACAATACCTATTTTAGCTAAGATAATTACAAAAAAAATACATGTCTATAAGATACCAATTTTTAATGGTTGTACAAAAAAATATAAAATCAAAAACCCCATTAATTTTGAAATTAAAAAAAAATCTTAAAGTTAAGTCATTTAACAATAATATAAAAAATGCAAGCAGCTTCTAGGTGTTGTACAAAATAATCAGTGAAAATCAACTGTTGCTTATTTGAATAAGCCCTTAAGTAGTATTCATCTAAAAAGTACCAAATATCTTTCTATGCTTGTACAAAAAAACACCAGGTCTCCTGGCTTTGACCATGGCAGGCTTGTAATTATCCAATATTATCTCGAGCTCGCAGTTGTGTTTTGGCTTTGCGTGGTAGGTTGGCTTCCTGGTAATTTCAGGGAAGTCCATTAATAGTCTTTTGCATTTTTCTTCTAACGGAGTCGTATTCTTACCACCCAGATTGATGTGGTTGACTGAAGCGACTATAGGGGTGGGCAACTCAGCAGGTGTGAACAGTCTAGCTGATTCGTTTGACCCCATCTTGCATAGTTGAGAGGTAGATGGCAGGATCGCTAGTTCGTTCTTTCTTAACAGGTCCATGCCAATAATGCCAAAGTGGCGTGATTCTTGAGTAACCCAGAACGAGTGGTTGATGGGTTCTAAATTCCCCAATTGAAGTTCGACATCCGCGCTACCAATAGGGTGGGTTGTTTTGTTACCAAACCCTTGGATGGTTCTACTTTGTTTAGGAAAATATTTGTCTACACCGTTAGTCAATTCCTTCGGCAGGACTGAAATTTCGGATCCGCTGTCAACCAAAAAGATAACATTTGTGTTTGAATCCGCTAAAAATAGTAGACCCTGAGGGAGGTTCTTCGGTTTGGGTGCAGGGAATTTATTCAGATGAAAAGTCCATTTTTCTACACTTTTGTCTTTATTGTGATTGGTAGTGTCGAGAGATTTTTGTTGTGGTTCTGGCTGCGGTTGCGCTGACCGTTGGGACTGCCCGTTGTGGTGCTGGCTAAGGTGGCTCGGATCGTTGGCGCTTGTCGTGGAGGTGCTGGCTAAGGTGGCGCTGACCGTTGACGCTGGTCCTAGTGATGCTGGCTGTGTTTGCGCTGACCGTTGGGACTGCCCGTTGTGGTGCTGGCTAAGGTAGCTCGGATCGTTGGCGCTTGTCGTGGAGGTGCTGGCTAAGGTGGCGCTGACCGTTGACGCTGGCCCTGGTGATGCTGGCTGTGTTTGCGCTGACCGTTGGGACTGCCCGTTGTGGTGCTGGCTAAGGTAGCTCGGATCGTTGGCGCTTGTCGTGGAGGTGCTGGCTAAGGTGGCGCTGACCGTTGACGCTGGCCCTGGTGATGCTGGCTGTGTTTGCGCTGACCGTTTGGACTGCCCGTTGTGGTGCTGGCTAAGGTAGCTCGGATCGTTGGCGCTTGTCGTGGAGGTGCTGGCTTCGGCGGCGCTGACCGTTGACGCTGGCCCTGGTGATGCTGGCTGTGTTTGCGCAGACCGTTGGGACTGCCCGTTGTGGTGCTGGCTAAGGTAGCTCGGATCGTTGGCGCTGGTCGTGGAGGTGCTGGCTTTGGCGGCGCTGACCGTTGACGCTGGCCCTGTTGATGCTGGCTGCGGTTGCTCAGAACTTTGGTTCTCATCAGGTGTTTCTGCTGCACTACGTGAGGCTGTTTGCTTTATATGAAAAGTCATCTTTGGTTTGTTTGAAGGTGTGGACACTTCATTTCCTGGATGACTTATAGTGCAGTTTGAGGCATTTCTGGTTGATCTCGGTTGAGATGGGGGTTGCTGTCGAGGGGCGGTTTTATTTACAAACTGGACAGCTTGGGTGTGAGATAGTGTAGCCCCAATCACTCTCCCTCTCACTGCGGAGAGTTTGGGAGCTCGTTTTTTGCTTGAGGCGGAGATATCACCTGGCTCCTTGGTAGGTCTTGAGCCTTTGAGGTGTGTGAAACCTGGTGGGGAACCTGGATTTGAGGATCCATGTATGTATTCTGTCTAACCTGAGTTGAGATGTCGTGATTTGTCCTTGTGGATGGATTTAGACTTCTCAATTCATGTAATTCTTCTTGTAATTTTCGAAATTCCTCTAGAAGTTTAGCCCGTCGAATTTGTTCCTTCAAATCTTTGATCCCCTGTACTAACTCCTCGGCACCCAGTTCTTGAGGTGGCACTTGAATAGGGGGTCTCCTGTTGTTTTGGAGGGAATAGTCCATGTTTAAGTGGTTAGGTTGGAGTTGTTGTTGGAATGGCAAAGGTGAAGTTCTTGCTGGAGGAATGGAGCTGTTGCTAGGTGGTCCTGTCACCCTTGGTGGAGGCCCATAGTTGCTAGGTGTAGAATTTTGTTGGGGTGGGTAGCTTTGTCTTGGCAGACCACTTGGATTAGGCTGGTCTCTAGGTTGTTGATAACTGCCCATTTCTGCCTGGGGTTGTTCCTCCATCACGTCCGGGTCACCATATCTTTCGCACGTTGCTTGTGGTTGGTCTGATGGACCAGGTTGGCTACGGCGCGAAGAGTGTGGGTCAACACCCCTTTTGTTGATTCCTCTGTCAATGTTTCGCTGGCTACAGCGAGTTTCGGGGTTGTTGACCTTGTCTAAGGCATGATGTATGTCCTCTTTAGAGAACATACCATCCTTTTTGGTGGGCTTGGATCTATTACTCATTATGCTATACCAAGAGTTAGGTGTGGCCCACTAGTTATTTAATTAAATTTAGATATTTTAGATATTTAGATATTTTAGATATTTAGATATTTAGATATTTAAATTAATTAAATTTGATTTGTAAATTTCAGAGATTATTAAGAGCACCAAAAAGCAGCTTGCTTCTTAACTAATTATCCACAACAAAGCTTATTTATTCAATTTTATATAACCAATTTACAGATAATTTCAATATAATGATCTATTAACACCAAAGTTTAGTTATTTAAATTTATGCAAAATCAAAAGTACAATTAACTACAATTTTATTTTATCAACAGCAGAGTTTATTCAAATTTATGCAAACCACAGTAAAATTAACTTCAATTTAACTAATTTAGAAATTTCAATTTAAGAGACAGGACTAGAAAATAATAGATTAATGACAATACTCACAATTTAGCACCAGGAAGTTCAGCTTGAGCTTTTTCAAATCTAATCATTTAAAACTAAAGGCGGCAAAGTTAACAAATTAATAAAAAACCCCTAATTAGAGAAAACTCTTTTGCTAAATTTAATTTTTAGCCAGAGGCGTTACAGGTGCAATAAAAAAATTATGTTTTACAATTTATACTAGCTATGACGGCTTTGAGTAAAATTGGATAAAAAGTTTTATGAGCTTTTAAAAATATGGTACTTGTAGAATAGTGGTCGGCAGGCTATTATTCATCGCGAAACAACTTTTTAGAAAAATTTCCTCGAGGGCTGCAATATACAGAAAAAATTTTTTTGCAGGCTACAGTAAAACATGTAGTTGTAATAATTAATAAAACAGTACTATTTTAAACCAATATTTTAAAAATAAGCAATAATAAAGCACTTGTAGTTACTAATTGTTTAATTGAAAACCTAACTGTGAATTTTTACCACAATAAATTTTCTTTTATTGTTTTAAAAAAATAAGTTTTTAGCTGAAAAGTACATCACGAGTCTCAAATTTTTGTTTGCGGGCCGTAGTTTGCCTGCCCTGTTCTAGAAGTCAAAAAGAACCTTCAATAAAAAATACAAAAGAACATGCATATTTTTCACAAGAACTTAGTTTGTTATCTTTAAAAGTAATATTTTTTAATGAGCTTGATGTTTTGGGTCGACAATCTATGGCTAACAGGCCGGATCTGATCCGTCAATTAGAAACTTTCGTCTCGCGAATTATCTTTTAAGTTGAAAAACGACTACAAAAAAATATTTACCTTTTTTTATATAAAATACACTAATATGTTGCAAATTTAGTTGATAGCAAGAATTTATAGTAATAGACGGATATATTTTTTAAAGTTCTTATTTAACTTTGTCTACATACTTTTTTTATAAACTACGACGTCCCACAAAAAAGTTGTCAGTTTGTTAAGGCCAATTACTATAAAACAATGATAATCTAAGTTATAACTAAAAAAGTTAAAGTTAGATATTGTGGTATATAAATTGTATATTAAACTAAAGTAAAAACTTTAGTGAACAGCTATTCATATATAGTATATCTATATCTTTATTGACAACTGTCATTTATTAATTGTTAAATATTTTTGTTTAACTTTACATACTTATTTTTTAATTTAAAAAAAACTAAACAACTATCTAGCTTTTTATAGCTAAACTATTTAATAAAACTATAAAACTATATCTTTTAAGTGTTAATTTGAGAAACTGCAAAAAAGGTTGACTACAATAACAAAAAGAATTAGTTTTAACATAATTTTAGAAAATACTGTTAAATTTACTACTAGTCTTGAAAGTTTATTGTAGTACTTTTTTAATTGTTAAAATTAGTAAATTAACATTAATAAACATACTATTGATTATGTTTAATTAATCTTTCTTTATGAAATTAAAGTGTATATAACCACTCAATTCCTTTGTTTTCTAATATAAATTTTTATACAAATAGACCTTGTTGTAGACCCTTCTTAAACTATCAAACTATATTCGGAGAAAATAATGTTTTACAACTATTTTTTAAGTTTAAACCTGTCTTAAAACTATAAATATTGTAAGAATAACTTTTTTGTCTTAGCTGTCAAATAGTTATAATTTGTAAAGTGTCTTAATGATATATTGTAAATAAAATAAATATAAATAATAAGTAAAAGAAACTTCAAAGTTTTTTTTCTAACATGCTTTCGTCTAACATCAATAACATTTAATGTATTGGTATGTAAAAATAAGCTTTAAAAAATCGAAAACTTTATTTGTAAGGTAAACCAAATTAGTTAATTTTAGACTTATTTTGTGATTAAAAAAATCAGTATTTTGTGTGTTTAAATAAAAAGATTATATGTGGCTTGTAAATAGAAAAGTATACTCAGATTTTAGCTAGTAAAGTGTTTGCAAGATTTTTTGACATTTTAGTAAATTTTGTTGTAAAATTGTTTTCAAAAAATAACTATTTAAACTATGTAGGCTATTTTGATACGAGTTATATACCAATCAAGCTAAGTTAATTGTTAAAATTATTAAAAGACAAACTTACGTTATCATACATTAGTGAAATAAATGAAAATATAAAGCAAAAATTACTTATTTACTGTTATAATTACACAATAAACTTATCGTTTAAAAACTGAAAGTAAACACATAATAAAATAAAGCTCGCTTTTTAATTAGTATGTTTTTCCATAATATATTTTAGAAGTTTGAACTCTCTCTCAAAAACAAAAGATCATAGTAAACCCATTTGTTTGCTATCTAATCATTATGAAAAATAATACATAAAAATTACTTAATTAGAAACATTCCAGTACTTTAAAACCTCAAAAGATGATATTTTAAATATTATGAAGGTATTTTATAATACAGTTTTTACTTTTTACCACGTCTGTTTATTAATAAAAACTAGATAAACAGCAATTGTACTAGAGCTGTATAAAAACGTACAAGTATGACTCGATAAAATACAGTTATATGTATCAGAAAACTCTGGAAACTGAAGGACTTATGGTTTAAATGTTTAGATTTTTTGAAAACAAATAATAAGGTCTCAACTCTAGAGGAGAAAAAATACTTTTCTTGCTCTTTTAAGACTTTTTAATGCAAAATCGTTTTAAAGTTATTTATGGTTAATTTAAATATAGAAAACATAGAAATTACAAATATATAACTTTAGTATAAGCTATGCTTGCTAACTTAAAAATAGACTTTCTTTGAAAAATGCATGCTAAACTTAAACGCAGAACACAAATTAGTACTATTCGTTGAAAACTTGGTTACTTTTGCTGTTTTTGTGCAGCCTTTACACACTTTTTTTTACTTTGATAAACTAATTATTGTGCGTAGAAATAAGCTAAAAAATGTAACTTTCATGTTTAAATTGTTATTATATGTTTCAAAAGTTTAGAACTTTGCGCTGAGCCAAGTTTAAAAGTTTTGTTTTTATCCAAGTGTTAAGATTTCCTGTAAGAATTTCATTACTCAGAACCAATTTTACTCCTTAGTGTTCAAATTATTTGAATTATGTGTACTTTTTTACAAAAAGTTACATAAGCAACAATCTTAAAGATCTTTTTCGTAAATTTAATGCACTATTTTTTTTTTCAAAATACTTTGCTTTTAAACTTAAACAGTTTAGGTTTTTTTTTTAAACTTCTTTTTAGCTTATTATTTATAATATGGCATCTAAAAAAAGTCTTATTCAAACCTAATGTTTAAAAAAAAATTGACTTTAATTGTTTCTACACCTCTTAGAATTTTAGGGTTTTTATTAAGTAATCAAGATTAAACTAGTACTAAACGTATTCAAGATATCTTTTTTTTCACTAAAAAACTATTTTAAATAATACTACTTAATTAAATATAAAAGTTCTAAAAATGTTATTATTTTAAAAAAGTTAAAATCAACTAATAACAAACTTGTTTAATGTTTTTCATTAAGTACACAGTATCATAAATATTTGACTGTTCCTTTAAATCCTATTTTAAACAAAAAGTTTTAAATAAAACTCATACCTACCACAGTTCTAACACATTTGACTGTAAGTTTTTTAGTTTGCATTGACAGAAATAGGTAAAAAATCACACTCTATGTTTTTTTAGTTGTTGTGATTATACTTTTTCTAATTATGAGCCAGAAAATAATTCAACAAAGTAGCCTAAAGTGTATAGACATAACTGTTTTAAATATAATATTAGTTTATAAAGCACTTTAACAAAAGTTGAAAATAAATATTCAAAATAATGTTCTTGCTTTTTATAGCAATCTTTATAAATATATGTAAATTTTCTTATGCACACAACATTCTTTAATTTGTTTCGTTCTCTGCTTTTCTATTCTGCCTGTATTTACTGAATGATGTTTTTTGTTGATTTAAATATTTTCAACTCACTGATTGGTTGATGGATGGCAGGTTGCAGTTGGCTCCGCGGCATTAATCAACCCCAAGGTCAGGGAAATTATCCGGCCATTGGCCAAACTTTCCGACGTACAAAAAGTTCAAAGGTCCGGAGAGTCCGGCCCTTATTTGTCGGTACGAGTTTTGCATGATTTTCTTTTTGTGTTCGTTGTTAGTTGGGTTGCTGTTGCACGTTTGTTTGAAACATGCTTTAGTAAAAATCTCAAATTAAATATGACACGACTGTGATTCTAAACTTACACATTTAAAAAGTATCTGAAAAGATATGAAATTACTGAAAATAATTTTTTTTGTTGATAAAACATTTTCAACATACTGTTTTTTTTTTTGTTTAACTATAACCAACTATAGTTTTCAGTACAACTTACAAGTTTTAGTAGAAAGTATATTGTTGAAAAAAGTTATTACATTAAAAATATTCATATTTTTTAAAAACATTAAATAAAAGGATGGTTTTTAGCATATCAATAAATTTTTTAAAGACATTTTTAGATGTATTTAACATATATTTTTAAGCCTATAAAAAAGCGTTAGTAAAACTAAAATATTCAATAAATTAATAAAACAATTTAAATTTAAAATTAATAACTAATGTATGTTATATGAAATTTTGTTATAAAAGCTTTGAAGAATTTAATTATTTTTTAGAGTAATGCACAACAGTTTTTTAAGCATGTTTAAAACTTTGCACTTTGTGAAACCTCATTATCTTAAAACTATCTTTTCTTCTTCATTTTATTTGAAGATACTGTAATTTCACCAATTTTTTTTCTAATTCTCAATTAAAATTTCATACTCTTATCCTTAACTTAAATTAAGCAAAAATTCATCAGAACTCCCTTTATTAAGACCTTTATGCTTTAGTAAGCTAAACTTGTACTCTAATTGTTGATGCTAAACTCAAAATGAGGTAGGTCGGAGATAGAGGTAAAAGTTGTAATTTTAAAAACAATTATAATTGAGAAAGCTAAGTTAGGCAATAACAGAGAATGCGTGTTTGCTGTAAGTGACGCTTTTTTTATGCTTTTATAAATAATTCAATCAGTGTTTATTTTAGTAAAAGATCATAAAATTCAAAAAAAATATAAATTAACATAAAACAAAGTCGTTTTTTGTTACATTATTCTAAAAGAACTAAATAACTAGGTTATACATTTTCATTTTTTTTTTTGAAAAAATTTTACTTGCTTCTTTTTCGTTTTGTAAACACTAATTCATTTTTTTTAAGTCATTTTATTAGCTATGAAAAATTACTGCTTTATATAAAACATTTAAAAGAAAAAAATTATAATATTATTAGTGTCAAATGACAGAGCTAAAAATTATTTAAGGTTAGTAATAAACATGTTTTAAAACAAAACTTAGCTTACGAAACCATATTATTAGAAAAAAATGTAATAAATTTTACTACTAGTAAATTGAACGAAGTATTTTTTATCACTATTTTTTTTTAATTTGGCCTATATCATTATTATTTATGATTTATTATACATATTTTAAACTTAGTTTTACTTACTTCAAATTAATTTAGGTTTTATTACATATGGTCATCTAGTGGGTTTTAATATACAACGCTCAACTATTGTAGTCTTTTATTGGCTCATTCAAACCCCTACCTCACTAAGCCATAACAAATTCATTTTTAAGAGCTAGTACAATTGTAGAGTCCTTTAAATTAAATTTATTGTTGTAATAATATCTGAAGAACTAACTTTTATATAATTTGTTGTTATACTTATTTAGGTTTTTACCTTTTAAAGTTTCTCTTTAAAACCAAAAGTTTTAAAGTAAATCAAAAGTATAGTAGAGTTATGTGATAAAAAGTCTGTAAGGAAAAATAGTTTGTTTAACTCTTTTATTTTTATTTGTGTTTATTGAGAAATGTGTTGACAAATTCTTGACTAATAATTGTAAGTAAGGTAAATACTAACCTTAGTGATTGTATCTTATATTTATATTTGTCTGTTTTTCGCGAAGTTAACATAATAAAAGTTTTCTCGCTACTGCTTTTTACAACTCAAAATTAGAAGTTATATTTATAAAATATGAACAGATAGATGTTTTAAAATTAAGAAAAGCTTTTACAAACTTGACATCAACACTAAAATATTTGAAAAATAAGTTGTTTCATATTTTACCGACGGTTTACTTTTTTTTAAACCTACATCAAAAATTAACACGCATGACATTTATAAAATGTAAAATTTTGTTTTATAAAGTATTAATTAGTAGTTAATTCTGTAATAAAAAAGTGCTTAATTCAAAACGACAAATTACTAATTTTTTGATGTTTTAGTAGTGATTTATGTAGAAACTAATGGTAAAAAGTTAGTGCTGAAGTAATTTATGAAGCATTTAAGAGTATATTAGTTAGTTTAAAAGTAATTAAACAAAAAACTTTGTAGTTATTTTTCTAATTAGCTACCTTTAATAATTCATATATCAACTTTTTTTAGTAAAAAAACTGTTAATATGTTCTGTAAAGTATTTTCATATATTTGAATTAAAATAAGTTTTTGTAAAAGTTATTTTTGTTGGTGACAGTCTAATTAAGATTAAAAAAAATATCTAATTTTATATTAATATTTTCAATCTAATTAAGCAAAATCAAAACCTTTTTCTAATAATTTTTAAATAAAGAAGCAAAAGTATTAACCTTTAAACTAAAAGTAATTAAAAAGTAGTTGTTCTAGTTCAGTTTGTCAACAACATGAACAAACAAAAGATCCTTATCTAAAATTAGGCTTGATATAAACTTAATATAATAAGGAATAAAAAAGTTGAAACCAAAGTCTAAGACAAATACATTATTTTCTTGCCATAGTTAAGGTTAGTAACGTTATGTTTAAATCACAAAAAAATAGATTAACTAATTTCTAAAGCTTGCTATGTTTTTAAATCTATACTTGGTTTTTTGTTATACTTTTAGTTTAATTTTTTAAACATAAAATTTTATTAAACTATTTTTTTAGCTTTTCATTCTACTAAAATTGTGTCATAACAAAAGATTTAAATTAGTCTATTTACAATATCATTGTTATTTTTTTCTTCATTTTTCATCTTTTACGTTTAATATTTCTTTTTTCAAAGTTCGGCCACCAACTATTAAGGAAACAATAATTTGAATAAAAAATGAACTAACTTTTAAATACCTAAAAAGTAACAGTTTCTTAACAAAGATCTAAGCTTTTTTTAAAACTTAGCTGTTAACTCATTAAACAATATGGTTTGTTTTTTTAACTTTGAATAATATGTCATTATGTTATATTATAAAGAAAAGACTAAAAGTAAAGTCTGCTAGATTAGAATAATGTTTTAAATATGACTGTTATTTTTTATCTTATTTTTACTTGAATTTAAAAATAAATACCAAATATAAGTTTAATCGGTTTATTTTTATTAAAAAAATGTTCAAATGAAAACAAATGAATTATAGATGTAAAATGTTTAATTAGTTAGACAAACATTACTAGTCATTTTATTTGAATATAGAGGAAAATAGGTCAATGTCTTAAACTCTGGTTTCTATTTTTCGCTTTAAACTAAAATTTACTGAGAATCTCAACTTAAAATTTCAAAATTGTCCTAAAACAGGTAAGCAAGCATAAACAATACTTTTATATAATGATAGATATATCAACTTCTATATTTTTCTTATAGTTTAAAATATATGTATTAATTTTTCCATCAGTATAATAATAATTGAAAAAAATATATATCTAGTGTTTGTGTAAGTGTTTAAAAACAACATTGTATACTAGTTTATGACAATCAAAAATTTTGTTTTAATTAAAATCGATTAAAATAGTTTTGTACGTTTTACGACGACAGTAGTTGACTGATGACGTTAAGTTTGGTACTTAACTTACACAATAAAATAATTAAACCTAGTTTATAGTACTTAAAAATTTTAGAAGTTCGTGGTAGTTTTTTTATTAAAATTGAAGTTTTATAATTGAAAAACAAAAAACAGTTGCTTATGTGCAGAAATAATATGACATTGATATATATTATTTCAAAAAATACTGCTTGAAATTATCCTACTTGAAAATTTTTATTAAATATATAGCTGCTAATAAAAAGCATGTTATTATATATTTAAAACTTCAAATACTAATAAGTTCATTTCATTGGTATCATTAACATTTTTCGTCAAAAATAATTATATAATAACTAATTGTAACCAAAACATACTTATTACTCAGTAAATATAAGTAGGTTCGATAAAAAAGTTGATTGTTGTAGGTAACAATTCAAGTTGACAACGCATCAGCGGTGGCATCCGGGTTAGTTAATGCGGATTATCAAACCATAAACATAAACAACGAGATTTACATCGGAGGAAAACCGAAAAGCGTTAAACTTCCAGGGACTTCATCTGCAATTTCTAAACTCAACTTTATAGGCTGCTTGAAAGAGGTATAACAGTTATTACTTATTATATAATTGGCTTATTGGGCACTATGATGTTTTATTTGAGTTTCGTTTATAGTGCTCTATATTTTTTAGATAAACTAGTGAAACTAAGATAAATTTACGTAAACTACTGTTCTGGTTATACACAAAAACTAGGTTGTAAAGTTTACAGCAAAAATTGTTTTTAAGTCTATGTAGTATCTTAAAGTTAATGTTTAAGACTTAGTTATTTGCTTAATTTAGATCTACAATTTGAAATAGTTTAACTATAATAACATTATAACTATAATAATAACTATATTAAAATAATATTAATAAACGTACAATAACAGTATAAAGTTGAAAATATATAGTTTATAAAATATTTAAAATGTGCTTTTCGTTTCTTGTGTACTCAAGAACTATTTTCAGTGGATATACCTTAATTGTATGTAATATTCTATTAAATATTACAATTTAAAACTCGCTAATAGGTTTTAAATATTAAAAGTGTTTGTTAATCTTAAATCAAGCAACGCTTTAGCTAAGTTTTGTTTTAATATGTAGTTTATGCTTAAAATTATGAAATGTAAGTATTATTGTTTTATAAGAATAAAATATTTAACAATATTTTACACAGATAAAAATATACTTTACGTTTTTAAAAATTAGAAATATAACAAGAAAAGTACAAGAGGGTTGTAATAAAACTTTGTACCTTTTTAGAAAGTTTATAAAAATTAAAAATTAAAATATGTTTTTGTTTCTGTAAAAACTAAAGGAAAGTTACTAAGTAGTAAGTGGATAAAAAAAATATTTTGTAACAACTAATAATTAGTACTTATAAATTATTTTATAAAATAAGTATAAAAACAAACAATTTGAAGAAATGATAAAGTAATCACTTTTTTATAATCAAAGAAAATGGAAACATTTGTTCTACTAATTTGTTAGTTTATAATGATGCAATTTTTTTCTGTATCTAAAATTGTTTATTTTTAATATAATAAAAAGATGAATCGATTTTAGGTAACGTATACCAATAGACCCGGTCAATTTGACTCTCCTAATGTCATACAACTGTCCCGATTGGCAATGAATAGGGACGATTCAATTGAAACTAGCGAACTTAAAGTGAAATACACTTGTGACCAATCTTTAAGTACCTCAAGCCCAATAACTTTTAAAACATCAGATAGTTTTTTAGACATTGGTAAGTGGAAAGATGTCACACGAGGTACAATTGAATTGAGTTTTAAAACTAGCGAAAAGGTTGGTGAAACATGTTGATATAAAAACTATTTTTTATTATAATTTTGTTTTATTTATTAAATAGAACGGGTTGCTTTTGTTCGGAGTTGGACAAGGAAACAAAGATCATTTAGCCTTTGAAATCTATCAAAGAAAATTGTACCTTACTATTGATCTTGGTGCTGGAAAAACCCAAGTAAGTTGTTGTTTGTGATAGTAAAAATGAAACAAAGGTAAAACTTTTAATAAATAAAACAAGAAAAGCTCTCTTTTTAATTCAATCTGTTTACTTTTTTTAGTTTTTAAAAAAAAATACAAAATTATTAAAAATTGTTTGTGTTTTCATACTTGTATAGTTTGTGCTTGTGTTTTTAATAAATAAATGTATTATTCTAAAGTTTCAACTTATATGTTCGATACATTTAAAATTTGAAGAAAACTAATTAATTAGTACCCTGTAGCTGTCAAAAACTTCACCAAATTTTAATGTTTTTTTTTGTGAGTTTCTACAACTACTAAGTTTTGTTGTATGAACTAAAAAAAATAAAAAAAAGTTATGCAATTTCGATTTAAAAAAAGTTTAATCTATTTTTTTATAAACATATAACAACAGTTGCAACATCAACACAATTAAGCATAATTTTAGTAACATAATATTAATTAGACTATTAACATAGTTCGTATTAAAAACTAATTTTTTTATAACTTGTTTATTAAAACTTACTTATAACAATTCAATCTTTCTATTTTTGTCAAAAAGATAGTCCAAATGTTTCACAAATGCTAAAACATTTGAATAATTACTGTTCATAAATAAAAACATAAATTTTCAAACAAAATTTAGTGAATCACCTTAAATTTTTACGATTACTACTGCAAAGTTTCAAATATTTGCTTTTATTATTGTAATTTAAAAATGGACTAAACATTTACTAAGGAGCTGCTTACTTTAAAACCAATAGACGATAAAGAGAGTAAAGACGGTAAAGATTCTTTACTGAGTGAAAAGGATTGGCACAACATCGTTTTTAAAAGAAATAAGAAGACTATAAATATTACTTTGGACGGTAAACTAACAAATATAAACATTAAGGTAATTTTATTTCAGTTAAATTATACAATGCGTATACCATACAAAAACTAAGTTCTAAAAAAATCTTATACTTTCTTAAATAGTGGAAGTTATTTAGGAAAACAAACTTTTGTTACTTTAAGTAGACTTACATAGGTAAACCATTTTGAATATGGAAGTGTTTTTCTCTACGTTAATTAACATAAGCTTAATAACTTTAGAACCTGAAATAACTAGAATATATATAAATTATCTAATTTTTACTTTTTAAATCTTTTTAGGGTGGAAACAGGGATTAGATTTGCAAGCACTCCATCTAGGTGGAACTAAATTTTTATCTGGATTTAACACAATTTCTTTCCTCAAGACGGCGCCATCGAAAGAGGGCTTTATAGGATGCATTTCCAACGTTAAAATTGATGGAAAAGCAATCGATTTAAAGGTTTTAAGGAACTTTTATAAGTCTTCTTCTTTAGTTTATGTAGTCTTAAATAAAAAAGATAAAAAAGATATAGACAAAAATTTTGTTTTATTAAGAACTAATAGAAAACAAAAAAGCTTTTTAGGTAATATATCTGTTATGTTATTGAATAATAATGTTTAACGATTTCTTTGGAAGTTATTTGAGAAATGTTGTCTTACGTTTTTTTTTTTAAATATCTTAAGACGAACTTTTAACATAAAAGCTTAAAGTACAATTTTGAAAACGAGATTTAAGGTGGTTATTAAAGACTAATATATTATGGTTTATTGAACGAAAAAAAAAGACGCTCAAAATATTTAGTCCCAGGACCAGATGAATGAAGAACCTTTTGACTAATAGTTTAATCTTTATATAAAACAAATGTACATAATTCAAAGAAAATTAAGGAGGCTAATTCTTAAGTTATTTTTACATTTGATAACCAGTAAAACTAATATTTAGCTAATTTATAGCATGTTTATTTATTACATTACTCGCTAAACTTATTTTAAAAAATTACTAAAGAAACAAATAACCTAAGGAATTCTAGTGTTTAACAAAGAATTTGTAAATAGTTTTAATACTTATATAAATTCTAAATTTTTTAACAGCAATTTTTTATGTTGCTTGGTATGAAAAACTTGTTTAAAATTTAAGAAAAGTTGTGGTTAAATTACTAATTAAGTTTAGTTAAGCTGACTTGAGAATACTTAAAAAAAGATGTAGCAACCACGAAAAAGATATATCTTAATCAACAAGTGGACATAAACTTTTAGTAAAATTGTAGTAAAAGAATTAGTTACAGTTGCATAACAATATGTGCTGTTTGTAAAAAATGTGCCTAGCTCATTAAGTTACTTGATTCTAATGCTTGTCATTAGCTTACGTTTTACGACTTTGTTTCGCTAAAATTATGTCTTACTGAGTCAGTGGTTTTTGTCTGCATTTTTTGTGTATAGTACTTAAATTCTTATACAAGGTTTACAATTAAACTTAAAATTATGTAAACAAAAAACTATTTTATAACAAATTTTCTTTGTAAAAGCATCAAAAACAAACAAAGTTAAGCACCATTCTATTTAAAAAAGTTCACAATTTAAATCAATAAAGCTCCATTGATTTCTATTATGAGCTACTCAGACAGCTATTTAATCACACAGCCTAATAAATTTTCCAAAAAAAAATCAATAGACAAATAACAGCTTTTAAAAACAACACATTAAAAAAATAAAGAGTTAGTTTTAGTATAACATCATTTAATAATCAAAATACTTAGTACTGACTTTTTGAAAGTGTTGTGTTACAGCAGAGTAATGTATAATTAAAAAAGATCTGTCAGTAAAAAGTATATAATTTATAAAAACCATATTCATCTGTATTTTAAAATCATACTATTGGTTTTTACAAATATAGTTTTACACAAAATAAAAGCATTTTAAATGTTTTTTTTTATAAATTAACTAAAATAAAAGCTTTTGAAAACGCTATACTTACTTTTTTATAATTCAAAGTTTAACATGGTGTTTCTTATTATTTTTTTTTTTCGAATTATGAAATAGGTGTTTTCTCACTGTAAAACGTTATAAAAACTTTACACAAGTATGGCTACTGCACTAGACTAAAAAGCTTGTACAAATAAATTGCTATAAAGCACTTATGTTTTTATCCAGACAACTATCATGATTCATCAAAAACTGTAAAAGTTTAGTGTACCATCGAAATAGGTAATATACTCAAAATTAGTGCATCCCCATGTTTATGCAGAATGGGTTACTAAAGAAAAAAGTACAGTTTGTTACTTTAAAAGCATTATTGAGAACTTTTGTGAAAATTTAAATATCTTTGTTACTAAAGGTTGTATTTTAACTGTTCACAAATTTAAATAAACAGAGTATTTAATACAAAACAAAAACTAAAGACTTTATAAAAAATTACAAAGTTTTGTGAAAAATAAAAAGTTATTCTAATTTTTTGTAAGTACTATTTAATTAAATAAATTAATATAAATTTTAAATGCCTAATATCATATCTAAGAAACATATTATTTTATAGTTAAAATTAACTTTGTGCTTTGAAAACTAAAAAACATGTATCTTATTTATACCTGGCTAACATAGAAAACAAATATAGTTTTATATTATTAACTTTTAACTACAGAGTGATTTTTGTTTTTAATTTAGATCTTTTTTGGTATATTTATTTCTTTATTTCCGAGTTAAGTCTTGTCAATATTAGTTTTGTCGTATATATATATTTTTTTTCTTATAGTTTGCTGAAAATTTTAATTTTAATATGCTAAATATGTATCAATAAGTTCATATAAAGTTATTGCTGCAAGATAACGTGTCTCTTGTCAAAAACCTTTGACTTTTTGTTTAGAAGGTCCTACAAAAATTACTTTTATCACGAAAGTTTTTAAAAAACGCAACATTAAGACATAATATTGCATCAGTTATGATGATAAAATAAGCTAAAATGCTAATTGAACTTAAAAAACTATTTCAAATAATAAAATTTTACTAGTTTTTTTTAGTCTCAAAAGATAAAAAAATGTTTCATTCTTTGGTTAAGTATACTTTTGACATAATGACAACTGTCTTTCACAACAAATGTATATAAAAATTAAGACTTAATTTAAAAAAAAAGCAAAGTAAAATAGACAGCTACATAAACTTAGTTTAATGAACGTCTAATATTTTTGTAACCAATACCCTTGTTTTATCCAGAAACTAATCAACTTTTATAATAAAATATAAAATAAACTAAAAAACATAAATAAAGCTAATTTCTCAAAGCCAGCAACTTAAAAAATACGATGGAACAAAATCAAAATTCTGTTTATTAAGAGCACTATGAAAAGTTTATAACTTAATTACATAAATACTTTTTTGCTTTTAGCTACATTAAAAAAGTTAAATTGTAAAATTTTGTTTTTAAGTTTTTTTAAAGTAGATGTAATTGTTTTTTTCTATGTTTGTTAAAACCTTAATATTTAGTAGCAGCATAAACCTTTATAAAATATATTAAAATTTGACCATTTTACGAAGGCTTTAGTATACTTAGTTATGACTGTGTATACCAAACTTCCCAACTCATTTTCATATTTTCCAAGCCCAAGCAGAAATTTACAAATTATTAGCACCCCTCTATTAGGTATCGTCCCTTTACTAGTTTATTACCTATTTTCCTCCTAACTAGTTATTGTCGCCTTATAGCCAAGATCACCCACGCCCCAAGGAAGCGATATCGCCCACTTTAGATATTCTCTGTGTTTATATATCTATAAATGAAATGTTAATCTTCCTTTTTAAATATTTAAAACAAATCTACTTGTAAGTTACTTATATTATGTTTTAATATTTTGTTTATTTAAAATTCTAAAGTTTTGTTAAACAGTCATACATATAAGCAGTTTAAAAAGTACATCAATGTTTTTATGAAACTTTGTAGAACTGAACTAGTTATAACACAGAAAAACGCCGCTAAATTTCAATAGATTAAGTACTTTTTGAATTTTTTGTTGTATTTAAACGAACTTGATTCTTTTATGATTTAGACTTTTTGATTTATAAGCTAAATCTATTGTTCCCATTTTAAAATTATGTTTTTGAACATTTAAACATAACAAAACTCGTACATAATAATTATTGGTAAGTACTTTTTGATTATTTTTTTATACAAATAAGTTAATATAGTATATATAAAACTACTTTCACTTATTGTACTTGCATATTTCTACTTTCTACTAAAACATCTTAAAACAAAGTCTTAATATTTTCAGCTGATAACTAAAAAAAAGTTTTAACATATCAAGTTTGAATAATACAAACTAAAAATTTTCATATTTAAAAGGAATTTAAGTAACAATTTTATTACAAAAATTACTAGCAATCATAAGTGGTAAAAAGTAAGAATAAAAAGTATATATGTATTCGAGTTAAATCTTTATTTATTAAAAGTATGAGTTGTGTACAATAATATGTTATTTTACTTATAAAAACGTTTTTGAACAAACTAACTTAAATTAAGAGTCAGTCTATACAAAACTTACACGCTTTTAATCAATTTAAAATCAAAAATATAGGTACTTTAAAACTAAAATCAGCCTTGTAAAACATATACTTATACCTTTACATAATTTTTTCTACAGTAAAAAATTTTTTAGATTATTGTTTTTGATAAAAACGGAGTGTTTTACTCGGAAACTTGAAATAAAGAGTAAACAAAAATTCACTTTTTTAAAAACTTGTGTCGAAAATTTAAAATTTTCAGCTCTTATACAACAAAAGTAGTAATACCATTTCGGTTGTTGTGGTAACTTTCTTTTTTTGTAATAAATGTGAAATTTTGTTGTCATCGTTGTAAGTTTCATTAGTATTAAACTGTTGATTTTCTTTTTTGTGCTATAAAAACCTTGTAACAAAGCATTGTTATCAAGTTAAGCACAGTAGTTCGTTTACAGTAAATAAAGACTGTTTTAATATTCATGAGTTTTTCACTATTCACGCCTTTTTACTTTGTCAAAGTAACACTCACGGTAAAAGTTTATTTGGTTCTAAAAAAGGCAATTTCTCTCGCACTAAGCACTATTCATCTTTTGGTATGTCCTTGACAGAAGCTAGTGATAGCTAAACCGTTAAGGACAGTTTTTAATCAAATTTAAAGTTGTGTTGATCAATCAAATAAAAAACAGTTAATGTTTGGCATATTTTATTTGAAATTTGAAAAAAAAAATTCAAAATGTTTTTTGAAATTTTAAATAAAGATAGTTTTAAGTTTACTAGTTTTATAAAAGCGTAGATAAAAAAACTTATTTACAATAACCAGTTTTGTTTATTTTCTTATAAAGTAGAAACTAAAGCAAAACATATTGTAAGGAAGCAAGAGATTTAAGTAGACTATAACCAGTTATATGTAGATTGATAGAAAATAATTTCATATATAATACAACAATTTATTTAGTCTATTTATATGTTTTTTTTTTCTAAACAGGTTTTGTTTAAACAACGACATTACACACTTATCATCAATTCTAAAGTTTATGTTTTTTAAGTATTTCGATTTAGTCATGTAAATTTATTGCCTTAAACGATTAGTACATAATAGTAGTTTAAACTGAGTAGTGTTTGTGTTAATACTACAATTATAAACTTAGTCATGTTAAACAGAAGACAATTTAGTTAAGTTAAGAGTAAATAAACTAGTATTAGACATGAAAACATAATCTTGAAGTCCAATATGCCTACTGTAGCCAGCGCGATTCAACTTGCTCTTTTGTGTTATCAATGTATGAACCTGAGAGGTCCATCTTTGAATATATGCTCTTTACTACGCCCATTTAAGGTAAAACACAATAAAAAAATACTATTTTGTTTGTTATATTTTAAGTTGTACTTTTTTTTTTTTAATTGTCTTTAAAATATCAACTTTTTTCTAAATTAATTAGACTATAACGAAATTCTAATTAAGTATTAAAGTGTTTAAAACAAAGTGTTTAAAGATTTATATTTATTTATATAGTAATGAAAGAAATTGTTTATTAACAAAATTACTAAAAGCATCAAGGCAGTGCGTTTTAAGTTGTACTTACGTATACAAAGTCTAATAAAAGTTTAATTTTCATATTATATTAGATTTTTGCAAGCAATTACAGCTATAAAACCTTAACTTTTAATCATTAAAAAAACATGATGTTTTTATATTGGAGTGAAAGATTGTGTATGAAATAGATAAGTGATCGAGTATGAAAGTTTATTAAAAAAATTAAATTTCAACTTAACCTAATTATAACCAATTTAGTAATACTTCAAATATACCTTTTCTCATTAAAATCCACGGTTGATTAGATCTTAAACTTTTACTTTTTAAAAAAATCTTGACGTACTACTTAAGTACATAAAAATTATGAGCAGATTTAACTTTACGAAAACCACTTAACTCATTGGTAACCCTATGCGTCAAGCTTTTTAAGCTTTTTTGTATATTTCTGAGAAAACACTAAACAGTATACAATAAGATGCAAAAAAAAAACGATCTCACATTATGAACAAGAGTAAAGGTCACTTTAAGTCGTACATGGCATTTAAAACAAATAGCAACAGCGTCCTATTTGAAACTTTATCACCTAGCAACCAGGTAACATATGTCACGAATAATTTGCTACGACTATGAAAATTCATGGCGGCTTTCTCTTACGCATTTGTTTTTATGTGCGAATGAAAAATAACTTGTGTCTTCATTTACAACGAATAACATTTTGAAATGAACAAACAAGGTATCTAGTGAAAAGTAATATGCGTTTATAGTATATTATTAATATTTTATCGGTGAAAAGGCATTTAGTTCCTGTAAAAGTTTCTTCTTATATCATCTTTCTTGAATGATTTTGACAAAGAGCATTATCAATGTAATGTGCAACTCATTAGCGGTTGTTATGTAAGCTTCAAATATATGTAAATGCCCTAAATTTATTTTTTGTAATAGTGCTAACATAACATCGTACACGCGACATTGTACTTGGACATTTTGTAAACAAATTTAATCGTTTAAAAATTTAAATAATAAAGCGGCAATAATTAAATACTAATAGAATAGAATTAATTGTCGATTATCGAACGCCTACTTACCTTAATTTTTGAAAACTAAGTAATACTTTATACATAAGTTTATCGGTTACGTATATAATGAACGTTAACTAATGAGAACTTAGACTTTTCTTTAAGATAAAAGTAGTTACTTATACTTATGGTTTTATTCAATAAAATATATCTTAACATAAACTGATTACAAAAACTATACTTGTAACTGCTGTTTTGTAGAAAAGGTTGGTTTTGATTGGCTAAATGATGTTTTTTAACTTTTTCGTTAAATTTATCTGTTTCACTTTCTGGATTTTTTAATTAAGTTTTTTTTTAATTACAGGCTAAGTTTGAAGGATCGGATGTATCAACCAGGAGTAAGCTAATACGCGAGGGTTGCGAAAATGTTCTGGCCAACACGTGCAAGCATGGAAGTTGCAAGAATGGAGGAATTTGCAGAACCAAAATGTACGGGTTTACTTGCGACTGCGTTAATACAAGTTTCAAAGGAGATAATTGCGAGACTGGTCAGTGTTAAGATATTTAGTAATAAAAAGTTTATCAGATATCAATCGCCATTACTTAATAATGTTTTAGTTTTATGTTTTTTATTCTAAAAGTTATAGTTTTAGATGAAAATCTTTAAAGTAACTAGATTGTTTTTAAACAGTTGATACTTAAATATATTTAGATGTAGACAAACATTTATTCTCTTTTTCACTAGCAGGAAACGCACGTTTTTTTTACAATTTTTTTTTTTTAAACTTTTAGGTCATGGCAAGTATAAAAACTAATTCTAATAAACTTTGACTCAACTTTATTGTGAATTAATACTGATCTGAATATAAGCTTTCATAAAAACCTAAAATTAAAATATTGAGCATCTGAACAAAGTAGCATAAAACAACTTTAAAACATTACTAACAAAGATTTTAAGTGTTACTAATTTTTTTTTAAATCACTTAATTTTATGTCTAAAATAATTTGTTGATAAAAGTTTTAAGTACTTAGTTTCCATTTATAAATTATCTAATGAATAAATAAAAAATAAGCATCTTCTTCTTAAAGTTGTAATAGTTCAAAATTAAAAAACTAATAGTATTTACATACTAATGTATTACTTAACTTTAATTGTAACAACAATATATAAAATAAGTTTTTTAAGTTGTTAATTTGTTATGTAACTTAAAAAAAATACCTTCAAGTACATTTTTAGGAAATATCAGTCAAGTTTAATAAAACTACATGTTTTTAATAATAAATACTAGTCAATACTTCAAATAAACAAATAGTCATACTTAATACTTTTTAATAAAGTTTTGATTTAAAAATGAGTTAAAACGATAAATAGTTTGGTTATTAAGTACGAAACGTCCGCACGCATTTTATTTTGATATCTATTAATTTTTGTATTGATACTCATTATTAGCTTAATAACTGGGACAAATAAGTACATTTTATCACTCACTACATGTAAACTTGGTGAGTTTCTTACAAAAGTACATAATGTTATTTCAATTTTCAATGAAAGAACATTTTACTGCAAAATTTTAAATTTTTAAAAACTGTTAAAGTATTTACGTGTAAATATTAGTGTTGAAAATAAAGTAATCTGTTCGGTGATAAAAAGTGATCTGTTAAACTGTACCATTATAGTCATAAACTAATAGTTTAAAAGAATAATTTAAAGCTTATTTTAACATTCAAACAGTTAGAGTTTGGTCTTTCTTATGAATAAAAATATTTTAAAGTTAGCAGTTAAAGTGTTATTAGAAGTTGAAATGACAACATGTTTTTTTATTGTAATAAAGACATTAACCTTTACAAGTAGTAATAAAGTGTGTTTATTTAGCCCTGGTAATAAATATTAAATATCAACATTACTTAAAAATGAAATTTAAACCAAAAAAACTAAAATGGTGCGGACCTTTCGTACTTGATTATCAATAGTTTTAATTACTTTATAAAATCTTCTTTACTTGTTTTTTTTTTTGTAATTTTTGTAGTAGGAAGTGTGTGCAAGTTTTAAAGTTGATTAGTGCAAAAAAAATACCTTTTAAAAGTTTAACTTATCATGAAAAATTGATGGTAAGTAAAGTAATATATCCATTTAAACAGCAACAAAAAAAATTATGTTTGATGGTACAACTTACATGAAGTTTGAACAAAAAACACAAATTCAAAGCAATGGTGAAGACTTATCATTGCGATTCAAAACTCAGTACGCAAGAGGTAACATCATAAACAAAAAAATACTATTGTTTTTTTAAATAACGATTTGGTAGCAAAGCTTTATTTTAGGCTATTAATTTTAGGAGCAATTTCGATTTAATGTTTAATAAATTTTTTATGTGTTTTCCTAAAAACTTAATATTTATAAATGTTGAGAAAGGAATATACTTGGTAAGTTGTGAAGATTTGAACTAATGTAAACAAGAACATGTTTTTATTTTGAAATGTTTTAGATTGTTATTTCTTATTTAATATCCGCTATTTTTTAATTCAAGCGATAACTTCTAAAAACAATATGTACCCAACTAGAAACCTAAACTAAATTTAAAAACACAAAATATAATTAAATATATTAAATAAGTATTAGCGTTTTTTGATCAAAGTCGTGTACACAAGTAAGTTTAGTTTTTTTTTTTAAATCTAAAAGTCTGTATTTTTTTTCAACAAACTTGTTTAACATAGAAAACTTAGACAAATTTTAAAGCAAAAAAACTAAACTGAGGGGAGACAGATGTTACCAAAAACAAACACTAAGCAAAAGTAGACTAAATAGATAACATTTTCCCTCTACTTTGTTTTTACTTCGCAGTTTTAGTGTTAAATCGCACATTTTGTAGCGTTTTGGAACCTTTAAACGCGTTTGTAGTGAAGAATCAGCATTATCAAATCATTAATTATTCACTACACATCAGATTTCTCTGTTCAATATATAAAAAGAAAGCACGTTAGCAAAACAAAAGATTCAATCTATCACGAGGTGAACGGAAGTCAATAAACTTAGATTTGGTTTAGGTACATATACGAAGTCTTTTAAAAACTTAAGTCGAACTATTTTTAGTTATAAAAAGTTTCTAACTGTACTCATAGTAGAAATCAAAGTTATTTTGCACTTTTAATAACACTTTAAAAAGATATTATTAAAATAAATAATTTACTGGTTTGTCAAGCAAGTTTTATGATTTTTGTAAATAAAATGTACATATATTAAGTATTTGAAGTGAGCAAACAAATACTACATAACAATTGAAAAAGTAACCATAACATTAACTAGTTAATCTATTGACATTTTAAAAATATTTTAATGTATAGCTCTATAATAAAGCTTACAAAAAAGGAAAGACAATTTTAATTTCGGTTCCAATATGACTATTTTGTATTTTTAGCATTGTTTAGTTAGACAGTTTGATAAGACTTTTAATAAAAATATCTTTGTCATAATTTTTTTAGTTTGTGTTTGATTTACTTTATAACACGCGTTATTTACCATGTAGAACAAGTTTTATTATTTCACATGATACTTTAAAATATTACAGGTAAACGAGAGAAAAAATATGCTTATCATTCTTACCAAGTATACATCAAAATATTTTAAAGTATTATCATTATTGACGAAATAAATAAATTTAAAGCATAACAGTTTGTTTCGTTCTAGGTATACTGTTCGCAACTACGTCTAACGGGACGAGAGATCAGCTTCGGGTCGAGCTCACTTCAAACGGAGGCATCCGTGTTCGAATCAACATGGGTTAGTTTGTGCAAGTTATTTTCTTGCATGACAACGTCACTTGATCGTGACGCTTCGGATACCTTTTGCACTCCTTTTTCATGATTTATCAATTTATCAGACTATCTTTAGTCACGCTTGTCAAAGCCTGGGTTAGCAGTTTGAAAGTTCAACAGTAATGCTATGATAAAGCGTGAATCATGAAACTTAGAAGAACAAAAGTATAGAATCATATAACCTCTAATTTAAATTAAAATCAGAGTATTTGATTAAAAAAATAGTTTACAACTTATAAATACACTTAGTTTAAAATATATATACAGCCAGTAAACTTTTTTTCTAAACTGTAAATACTTGCTTGCGCTTAGCCACAAAAAAATAAGTAAATAATTGCACAAAAAAGAAACAAGTTTTTCAAAATGCTTGCAAAATTCATTTTCATTTTCAGATTGCCATTTGCCAAAATGCACTTCTGCTCGTAAGTTAGGTTTTATTTCTTTTTGTTTTTATTTTTGTTGATCACGTCAGTCTTCTCTTGCTTGAAATCAAATTTAAGACTTGTTGCATGCTTTTCTTGTTGATATTTTAAACAATCAAACTTTGTATAAGTTTGATAACAAAAGTTTTGATTTTAATAAAATGCATTTGTTTTTTATAACCTTTTATTTCTAGAATAACTTTTGAAAACATAGTTCAATTGAGCTAAGTTAAATAATTATATTGCTTTAAATACTTTCGTATAATGATAGTTTTTAATTTTGTGGCTTAGTTAACAAATCTCATTGTTTGTTTTAATTTAAGTTTTAAAAGTTTAGTTTTCAAACTAAGAAATCTTAAGATGTCAAAAAAAAAATTATTTATTGTATTCGACAAAGTAAATTTATTTTGAACAAATTTCGAAATAAAAAACTTTAATTTATACTGTTTAAGCATATTTATTTAAATTATTTATTTATGTGTGTTTAAATTTTATTTAGTTTAGTTTATTGAAAGATAAAAAAAACGCTTTAAATATTTGGTCCTAAACCTGGTGCACGAAGAACCTTACGGTTATCGAGTCGCACACCACGGATACCTTTTAATGTATTGTCCAGGACATGTACATTTAAATGTAAATAATTACAACATGTATTTCAATTCTTATTTAATTTAAATAAAAGTTATAATAAAAAAATAGGTTAGAAAAATAATAGAAACATAGACTTGTATTCTACAGCAACTTTAGTAATACAAACATGTTAAGTTATGAAAAAGATTGTAGTATTATAATTAACACATAATTAACTTCAGTAAAATTATATTAACAGCCATAGAATAGTTAAAATTCATTTAACATGTTGTAAAATTTTTCTAATTGTACTGAAGAAAGATTCGTAACTAGTATAGCCTAAAAAATAAGTTTATAAATTAAAATAAATGTGTTTGAGTATCAACTGTGCTTTAAATCTAAAACGCAACTTAGTTCATTTGTTCAGTTACTTTTTTCTTCGAATTTTTTTTAGAAAACTTAATATTAATAAACTATATTATACTTTGTTAGTAGTAGTTATTAGATAAGACTGTTTTAATATTGTAAAGAAAAATAAATAAGAACAATAAGAAAAAAATTGTCTAAAATAAACTTTATGATGTTGAAAATTATTAATCTTAGTGATTTTAAGTATTGAAACTAAATTTACATTTTAAATAGCAGTCAATAAAGTTTGTCATGCTTTACTAGTTCCCGGTAAAATGTTATAAAACTTTCTCAGACTACTAATGATTAAAACCTGACAGACTAGCAGCAATCGATGATATCTAATTACATTTTATTAAAACCTAACTCACAAGCTTGACTAACTTAGCTAAACAACTCTCTTGAGTAAAGGGAAAATTATTTTTAAATTTTTCTGTTGAAAGCTGATCAATAAACTTAATGCTGATTTTATTTTTATCTTTAATTTTAAACGATTTAAACTTTTAGAAAAATTGTATTTTCCTCCTTATGTTTATATTTTTTCTGAACTAAAAATGTCTGTAAAGTCCCGTAAGTTATGTAAACTAACATTCAATTTTTTTTGTTATATGTGAACTAACTTTTATTAGAAAGCTTAGTTAAGTAAAGTTTTAATGTAAAGTTAGGTCAACTTCTTGTTGTTTTTTTTTTATTATTTACTAATGACCTTCTGTTTGTTTTTATATAATAAATATTTTTTAAATGAAATAGAAAAATTGTACTAGCACTTTCCATAAGGAATGCTTTAAAAAAAATTTTTATCTAATTGAATAAGATCTTTTTTTTTATCTTACAAACTACTAGTTTTAAGGAAGAAAGTATTGTCGTAAATAGTTTTTTTTAAATGTATTTTTTTCAACTTGCATAGTTTTTTAGATACAAAGATAAACATATAAATAATTAATAAAAGTTTAAACGTAATGATGCGTTGCTAGCTCTTCATTAAAGTTTTAAAAAGCTAAACTGTTTTAAAGTTTTTTTTAAATATAGGAGCAGGCCCGTCGTCTTTATTAGTTGGATCTAAACTTAATGATGGGCAATGGCATTCTATTAAACTTTCACGTCGCGATAAAACAGTTGAACTTTTTGTGGATCAAACAAAAAAAGACTGTTAGATTAACTTTGTTGAATTTGTTTAAAAGATATTTATAAAAACTTTATTCTTAACAAATCTCATTAACTGCTAATAACTTGTTTTTACAAAATATTATGACATGTAATATAACAATTTTGATCTGATGAAACTTACAAACCTGTTATAAAAATTTACAGTTATTATTTCGGGGGACCATAGCGTTCTTGCCTATGACCTAGTTCATCTTGGTAAGATTTATGATCCATATCTTACAAACAAAACAATGAAAAATCCTACTAGAGTTTATCAATCTTTTATTGGAAATATTGAAAACGTCAAATTTAACGAAGAATACTTGATAGATAAGTTAGTTTTATTAAGTAGTTAGTTTTTTTTTTTTTAACTTATATGTTATAGAAATTTCTTAGTTATTTTTTTTATTTCAGATGTCTATTGGATCAAAACTATAACTGTGAAAAAAATTGTTCCTACAGAGACTCATCAGAAAAAATAGTCGCTTTTCCAATCACATTTGCTAGATCAGAAAACTTTGTCTCTGTAAGACCGCGCTTGTTTAGAAGGTATATAAAATATATTTTGTTAAAAGCAAGAACTATACAATTTTAAATCTTAAACTAAGTTTCTTAAGAATTAAGTATCAAAGTTTAAAGCTTTTAAGCTTTAAATGTTGTATTAAACATTTATTAAACTAAAGTACTATGAAATTTGGTAAAACTTGTTGAGTAAGCAGTTGTAAGTAATGAAATTTCTTCTCACTTAAGTTACAGTACTATTTTTAAAACTTTAAATTGTTTTTTTTTAAACTTCTGAACTAGACTTTACATTTAAATCAGTACATAATAAAAAATTAAAATTTATATATGGGTTTTCAGAAACTCGATAACAATAAAGTTTACGATGAAGACTATAGTGAACGATGGAATAATTCTTTATCATACCAGTGAAAACAAGAACTTTCTTGCTGTAGAATTAATGCAGGGAAGCCTACATTTGTTTGTTAGTTCCGGAGGTGTTAAGCAGGTTTGTTATTTCTTTTCTTTTACTTGTTGTTTAATTAACTAACATTAGCAATATATTTTATTATTGCCTCTTAAAAATTCTTAAAAAATGTTAGCTTAATACATGTTATACGAGTTAAAAAAAAGTTTATACAAAATTAGAAAACTTGTAAAGTAAATAAATTGTTGGTTTATTTCATAAAATATATAAAATTTATTAAGGTTGTACCTATTTAGTTTCTGAATTATCACTATTTTTATGTTATGTTTAATCATTTTAAGAATGTTAAACTTTGCTGTATCAAAAAAAAACTCTAGTTCAAAGTATTTTTACTATTTAACAAGGGTGCTTTACTTAAAATTTAACTTTAAGGACCGTAGTTAAACAAGTTATTTATAATAATGAAAAATAATTCAGCCTCTAACATCATCACCTCCTGGATTAGTGAATGACAACAGATGGCATGACATAACTATAGTTCTGTATTCTACAGGGAAATTTAAATTAGATATAGATGGTAGTTCAACTGAATACGTAGATTCTCGTTTGTCTTGTCCAGAAATAGGTTAGTAGATAATAACTTAAGCTATTTTTTACGTTGTAAGCTAGAGTTTATTACAAGTTAGAATTAAACTAATAAAAAAATAAACTTAAGTTTTAAAAACATTTTAGTTTTTTACTTTTAAACTACAATTAAAATATAGTTGAAAAGTTTAGTACTAAATGTATAAAATGTATAAGTGTAAAAAAAAACAAAAAAAATATTTGAGAACTTTTTTGAATTTGATTTGAGGATTACTGTTTTTAGTAAGCTAAATCGTTTGTTTAATATATTAAGTTGTTTTTGTAATTTTCTTAATTCAATTAAAGAATACTTAAATCCTCACCATAAAGTTTCTTTTTTCAATTGTAAAAATTTAGGATTGCTCTATATTGGAGGAGTAAAACAAGAAATATTTCGTAACAATTTGTTACCAACAAGTTTGTACTCAAGAAACGGATATGAAGGTTGTATGGCATCAATTGTTATCGAGGATAAAGTGTACGATTTAATGGCTCTTGATCCACAAATAATAAATCGTCCTGATAAAAGCTTTAAACGAGGCTGTAATGGTTATTGCTTGTATTTTTTGTAGATATTGTAAATATTTATGATTTTCTTATGTTGTTCAAAGTGTTTTAATGATTTTTAATTCTATACTGTGCTGCCACTACTTTAAAAACTGTTAGACTAGTACGTAAAAGTTTGTAAACAATGCTTTTTAGTTTAGTTTGAGACGATAGCATAGTCATAGTATTTAAAACCAAAGTATTAAAAAGTAAGTAACTTTTAGGACCGAGTCGTAGCCCTCAGTCTCAATGTCAGTGCAAAAATGGCGGAACTTGCATTAACAGATGGACTGGATTTAAGTGTGATTGTAGTTTAACCTTTTATGCTGGAAATATGTGTGAAAGACGTAAGTTATTTTTAAGTTCTATTCTATTGTGTCCCATAATAGTAGTAGTAGTAGTAGAAGTACACTTAGTTTAGAGTTTACTATCGTTAAATCTTAGCTGTGCTAGATATACATTATTTTAGTACAACAGCTAAGTAAATGTGTCAAAATAGTATACAAATTATTTTATAAATTCAAGAGAACATTCTACTTACTTTAACTTACCAAAATAAACTCACCAAAGAAATAAACAACCATAAGTTTTATTATAAATGTATGTTACTATTTTTGCTGAAATAAACTCAAACTTCTAGCATTACTTATCGTTACTAGAATCACAAGTATAAATTAATAGCATGTAATTATAGTTCTGCGTTGTCCTTTGAAAAACTTAATAAACTAACGAACTCTTTAAATGAATTTAAATCAAGCTCATATAACTCATATTTATGGTATATAAAACTAAGATAAACCTTTTAAAAAAGTATTTGAATTATTATTTCATTTAAAAATAAATACAAAGTTATTTTACAAGGTACTTAAATATATCTAAAGCTTAAAATCTCTTTAAAGTGCTTTTAAAAACTTATTAATTTTTTTCATGTTTTGAATAATGTAGACTTAGTAACGAAGTTTAAAATATTTTCCAGTTTTTAACATTAATAATAAGTATTTTATAACCTTTTCATAATATAAATTTTTAAATTTTTAAATCTCCTTACAAACTAAAGTTGTTTAAGTTTGTTAATTAAAAATATGTATATATATTTTAATTTAATTTAAAATCTTATATAACAAACATTTTATTAACTACTACAATAACTGTTGTATTTACTAGACATATTGAAAGGAAATTTGACTGGTAAGGAAATTCATGTTTAATGTTTTATTTTGTTACTCTCACTAATACTGCATGAAAAACTTCAAAAGTTTATTTAGAGTGTTTGTGTGATGCTTTTTCAAGATTTCAGATAAAGTTCTAAGTAGCAAATACTACAAATTATTTTTTTTTTTATGTTTTAAACAAAAACTTCTTACCAAAGCAGGTATACATAAATATAGTTTAAACAAAATTAATACAATTTATGTTAAAATTAATATTTTGAAAATACCAAAATAGTTGAAATTATTATTAAGTTTTAGAGTCTTTTTACAATTATAAAAATCAATTTACTAGGTTTTTTAGAAATATACCTTATTTTAATTCATATACAAAGTTATTTAATCTTAAACTAAAAGTTATCTAAAAAGTTAAGAACTAAAAGCTTGTTCATACAAATGTACTTAAACATTACTGACTTGTTAATATTTCTTCTATTGACAATAGTAGTTTAAAAAAAAGTTTCCAATTTGGTTTTGCAAAAAATTATAACAATTAAAATAAAAATATATAATAAGAGAAACAAACTATTTATGATAAAAGTCTTGTTTATATTATTTTAAAGTTCCGTATATAACAAATGCAAAAGCTAAATGAAAAAATAAATAAAACTTGTGCTAACTATACTTCTGAATTAAATTAGATAAATGTTGTACATTGAATTTGTCTACGTTTTTAATGAAACAGTATACATATAAGAATTTATATAAACATGTATATATATTTTTTTTAATTTGTGTATTTGTATCTTAGATGTTATTCGGCTGCAATTCATAAATAAGTATTAAAAAATTTATTCGGAGACTTTATAAATTAAGGTTCTTATTCTAGCAGCTCTAAAAATTATATGTTTTGCGTGTTTATTTGTAGTTATTAGACACATAACAAGTTAAGTATAAGAAATTAAAGTATTTACAACAGAAAGATTTAAAAGTATAACAAACTGTGACAAATATGTTTTGCATGACTAAATTTTATGTAGAACTAACGTCTCTAAGTAACCCAGGGTTTCCTAAATAAAGGAACTAAATTGCTTTTCAAATTAAACTAGTAAAACTTTTCCTTTATTGAGTGTTCTTTTAGCAAAATAATTTAACTCGTTTAACATCCTGTAAAATTATTATAATTTAAATTTTGGTACTATTGTTACATTTAAACATTTATTTCTTATACTGGTAAACAGTTTAAATAGTTGAAAAATAGTTGTTATTTTCTAAAATCAACTACAAAAATTTTTTTGTTGCATATAACAAACCGGCAAAATAAATACACTTAAATACCCTAAATTTACAAAACTTTAAAATTTATTCAAAATGGTGTTAATCAAAACTATAATTTAAATTACATTTACTTAATTCTTTTTTACAACAAATGCCTATTCTTTAAGTGAAAACAAACAACAAAGTTTATATGTAGTATCTTATGGAGTATTTTAAGCTTTTTCTTAGAAAATAATAAATAATAAACTTAGTTTGAACATTAAGTTTTTTGTTCCTACCAATGCAAAAAACAGCAACAATTAAAAATAGCACTCTTTTTTCCCATTTAATATTTATTGCTCATCTGCCAACTAATAATACTCAAAAATTAGCGATATCGCCTACTTTGGGAAACCCTGAAAAAGTTGGTAAGTCTTATATTGATGTTCTACGTAGACCTCATTTGTATAGTATGAGTATTTAGTTTTGTAATTTTGTTTAAGTTTAGATGTATAGAAAAACAAACTGAACTTATATCTAACCCTATATTTTTTGTAGTAAAATTATAAATTGCAAGTTTTTTTTCTCGAGGAGAACAGTAAAGCTTAACTTAAATATAAATATTATTTTAAGAGTTTAAAACACTTTTGATAAAACTTTAATTTGAAATATGGTATAACAAAATTTTAAGCAAAATACAAACTTTTATAGTACTAATCTTACGAGTGTGAAGTTAGCTTGAACAAATCTTAAAAAAATGTCAAAAATTTGGATCTAATTATTTTCCTTATCTTAGTAGATAATTAAAAACTTTTTTTTTATTCTAGAGAACGGTCCTTTGTCTAAAAACTATTCTTAATAATATGTTTTTAAACGGCTATAAATTTTTTTTTACTAATTGTCAATATTTTGTAAAATTTGGCCTTAATTGGGTTTTTTTATGAATTTTCTTATTTTATGAGTTTGAGTTCATAATTCATAAAATTCATAAAAAAACCCAATTAAGGCCAAATTGTACAAAATATTGACAGTTAGTAAAAAAAAAAATTATAGCCGTTTAAATACATATTATTAAGAAGGTTTAAAAAATATTTTTTTTTTTTTTCACTCAAACTCAAAAAATAAAAAAGAAATAAAAAAAACCCAATTTTTCTAAGGGGCTCCACACAAATAACGAAACCCCAGTCCAAAAGATATATTTTTAGATTTTAGACTAAGGACCGTTCTCTAGAATAAAAAAGTTTTTAATTAGCTACTAAGATATGGAAAATAATTGGATCAAAAATTTGGACATTTTTTAAAAATTTATTCAAGCTAACTTCACACTCGTACTAATCTTTCATTAATATATTCGTTGTATAAGAATTTTATAAATTAATAAGTAATAACAAACTATTTATTACAAACAAAAATAGTTTTGAATTTTTTTTAATAAGACTACTAAGAATTATTTTCATTGGTAACAAATCTTAAACAGCAATAAAAATTCATTAAACAAAACAAAATCCTTATACATAGATTTTATGCTAGTTTAAGCAAATTTTTCCAAAGCTATAATTGTAATTTGTTTTTAGTCTTTTTTATGTATTTAAATAGGTATTATTTAATCTAAACTGAGTTATATGTAGTTTTACTTATAGTTTTGTATTATTATTATCAAATACACATTAACAGTTTATGGCATTTAGTGTACAAACGTTTTTTTAAGAGTGAAATATATTAAACGTTATCATTTCTAAAACGTTAATACTTATTTAGTTAATGCATTGATATATAAATAGTTTAAAACTTATATACTTAGTAGAACTAACAGTTTAAAAGACTCAAATTTTAGCTCAGTTTAGGTAATAGTCATTTTTAAAATAAACAATCTTATTTGGTCACACATTATATTTTTTATTTGTTAGTATACTAAATATAAACAAAAATACCACTTCTTGTTTTCATTAAACTAGCGAAAATAAGTAACTATTCTAAAAATTTTAAAATATTTTTAACAGTTTTAGTAAGAGAGTGTATATAAAACTTCAGACTTTGATAATTTTTGTTTTTTTTTACTATAAACATATATTTTAAAGGTAATTTTAAACTAAGAAAGCAACTAGAGTTATTTAAGTTTTGCAAAAAGCATCACTACCAACCCATGCAGATGGTCCTGCCTGTTTGTTTGGTTCCAATCTTGGGTCCTCCCAAAACAAAGGCAGGCCGCTTGGCGGTGTACTCGTGTATACATGGGAAGGTACTTTACCGAGCACGAGAGGCGACTTGCTAAGCTTAACTTTTCAAACCACGACTAAAGATGCAACACTGATCCAAGTCAGAGGAGAGAGTCCCCAGTCGATTGCGGATTACTTGAAATTAATAATTGTAAGTCGGAGCAGATACAATCATGTACGGAGGGCACGGACTATTTTGTGTTAAAAATTTACAAGACTTTGAGCTCAATGCTTGACCGATCAAGTGGTTGATCGCAAAGTCTTGTTGTTTTTAAATCTAGCATGATATATGTTGTGTTTTTGTATTGTCTATTACTTTTAATAGTTTATATTTAATCGTTGAAGAACTGTTAACTCTTAGTTCTTTAAAATCTTTAAAAACTTTTTGTTTAAATACAGTTGTTAAAAGAAGCTCAAAATCATCCCAAAATCTCGAAAAGTTGTTTTCATCAACTCCTGTTATATTTTCGGGTAAAACTAACTGTTCATCAAATGTTGGCGGTGTGATTGTTTCAAGTCTTGCCCAAAAAAATCCAGGCTCTAGCAATAAAAGGTATAGAAGTAAAAGACGTGACTACCTTAAAGTCGAGTTTACAAGCTACAAAAGTTCCAATATGTGTTTGGTATATGTAAGAAGTGCATCTAGTGAAAAGTTTCTGAAGCTTTCAATAGTGAGCAAGTTTCTTTGATAGCTGCTATTTTGGCGTGTGGCTGAGCTGTGCAATTGTTGTGTTTTCATGCTGCGCGGCTGATAATTCGCTTCGTTGTAGTCTATAGCAGTTTTAATATATCATTTAAAGCAAAGTCGTTGTACAATCTACCGCAATTCATGTAATGCTGCTCAGTTGATTGATCATTTTAGACACCTGCAAAATAAAATTTAACATTACTCTAACTAAATGGTGAATTTTGTTGCTCGCAGTCCTTCGACATATCAGATACCTTTAGAAGATCGGTCAGTACTAAGTTCTAGAAAGATTACTGGTGGAATTGTTTAGTCTGAAACATTTTTTTTTACAACTGCTTGTAAAATTATCAAATCTTAAAAATTCCATTATTTTTTTTTTTTTTGCTATAGCCTTCATTTTTCGATTAAAACGAAACATTTTTATCGAATTTAAATCAAAATAATTTTTAGTAAAGCAGTCTAAACTTAAGACAAAGACAGTTTTAATAGAAAAATATACAGTGATTCATAAACAAGAGAGTTAGCAGTACAAGACAATATTGAAAAATAGAGGTTTTTTACAGATTATAAATTCTGAA